>NW_023144626.1:8125732-8375732 GCF_012932325.1 Thrips palmi | reverse complement strand
GCTTCCCTCGGACGTGATTTCAGTGGCCCGGCCTACCCTACCCCCCCCCCCCCCGCACGCCACCCCGACGTAGGGCGACCTGCCGGGCCGCCGCCGCTTTCCTGATCGATGTTATTACTCCCGGCTATCGCAGCGCCGTGCCTACAGCACCGCGCTGCGCCTAAAAAATAAAATATTTAAAAAGGCGAAACGGCACGCAAAACGGCAGGCCGGATTCATGGAGTTGGAGTTTGGACTCGTCGATGCGTCCATGTGTTTCCGGTTGCCAGACCTGTTCTGCTCGCTTGTGCCGGGGCGGCCGGAGGGTACTGGGCCTGGCACAGTGGGCCAGAAGACCGGCGGAGGCGGCCAGGACTCTAGACGCGTTTTGAGCTCCAGAGTCGCGAAATGGGACCCGACTCTAACGTGTGACCCCACCAATGGATTGCTTTACGAATGGGGAATCTAACGATGGGGTCACACGTTCGCTTCGAGTCCTGTTTAGCGACTCTGGAGCTCAAAACGCGTCTAGAGTTTTGACCGCCTCTACCGATCTTCTAGCCCACTGTGCCTGGGCCCGCAGTGAGCTAGTCGCACTGCAGTGCGGCCGGGCAGTTCGTGGTCACTCCACGGTCACTCCGCGGCCACTCCGTGGTCGCCGGGGCCACTTGTCCACCAGCTGTGCGACCATTAACCTTCACCCCCGTGTTCATTTCAGAGAAGTTTGACTCTTTTGTAGTTGTTCCTTCTTTGCAAGGCGGCTGCCCTTCGGTCCGACAAAATTTCAAATGGGCCCCTAATGCGTCAACATTTGCTGTGTCAACAGTGTGCGCGGCAAGCGCGTCGCGATAATTTAGACGAACGCAGAACGTGGAGGGACTCGGCAGTCGGCGCCAAGTCGGCCCGCGTCTCGCCTCATCGAATCATGGCCTGAATAGCGGATCTAATCATCCCCGACTCGGAGGGGCGGCCGATACCCGCCGAAGTGGCGGCAAAGCGCGCCGAACCGCTCCGAAAACGGGCGGCTCGGCGACTGCACTGGAAAAATGCTTTTCGAACGCGCAAACGCGTTACGCCGGCAACACACGCCACTACCGCGCGCTGCAGCGTTCCGAAACAAGTCGCTCTCGCACCTATACGGGACGTCCCGCGAGTGCGAGGGAGACAGAGCGACGAAAACGACCCTCGGAATCGGTCCCGGGCAGATTAGCGCCGTAATTTCCTTATCTAAGTGGACCGGTAGGGACGTGCCTGGTGCATGCCAAAGGCAGGGCGAGCTACGTCCAAGCGCCACCCCGAGCCACGCTCCCCGCCACGCTCCCCGCCACGCTCCCCGCCACGCTCCGCGCCAAGCGGCCCGATCAATATTCATACCAGACGACTCGGATTTGCATGTCGCCGGTGTCGATCCGGGCGACGCTGGCTCGCGTGCCGGCCACTCCGGCCCGGCAGGCGGTCCCGGCCCACCCAGCTTCCGGTCTGGAGGGGCACGTCCAGGCTCGTCGCCAAGGAGCGCGACACGCTTTTCGGCGGCAAGTTTCGGATGGACGCCTCTAACGGTTGGCGACTTCGCCGCGCCTGATTGCTAGCGGTCGCACTCTCGTGCCCACCACACCACGATAACTTCTCTATCTTCCTGCTTTTTAGGGGTCTCACCTCGTAAACGCTCGCCCGCGAACGGTGATAAAACCAGAAACTTAATTCTGAAATTAGGTTTCAGCATTGTGCTTGCTGGCCTTTTTTGTGGCTCCAAGTCTTTATACGACCGGAAGGCCTATAATGGCGAAATTCCGTGGGCACACTGCACACTGATTCCGAGACGGTTTCGTCGCTCTGTCTCTCTCGCACTCATGGGGCGTCCCGTATAGCCAGAGCGACGAGAACGACTCTTGGAATCGGTCTGGAGCAGCTCCCTGCAGCGTCACCGGCACTGCCAGCAACGCGACTTGCTTCAGGTCGTCCTGCAACAGGGGCAGCTTGGCTGCTCCAGCATGGCAAACCGTTCCAGGCCCTTCGGGGCACTTGGGTGCCTGCGAGGTGCTGCGAGGCCCGCAAGGCACTGAGCCGAGAGTAACGCGGCGAGTCACAGACAACGGCATCTGCTTGCCGGAAGGCGCCGCGTCTCGGCGGGTGGGCCGGCAAGGTATAAACCTGCAGGTATAAACCCGACAGCCTGCCGAGCCAGGCCCGGGCCCGGGCGACGCGGGCGGTGCGACAAACTCCTGCCGCGTTAAATTGAAACGGCGCGGACGCGCGTGGGAAACTTTGGCGTGAATAGCCGCCCCCACCGAGCGCGGGCTCCACTCCGACGCACGGGACTGTGTGTGTGTGTGTGTGTGTGTGTGTCTGTGTGTGTGCAACTCGCTCGCCGGGCGATATTTAGCCGCAGGAGAAAGAGGAGTGAGTCAGGAGGAGCACGGTCGTCCACGCTGCGAAGAGCGAGAGAGAGAGGGAGAGGGGGAGGGGGGACTGGCCGGCCTTGGGCCCAGCTGATGATGCAGCGTTTGCGTTACACGCCGTCAAGTCGAGTGGCGTTGTCCCGCGATAAAAAGAGGTGCATTTGCCTACACGGGAAAGAGACAGGGGCTGTAAAAGGCTGGCGGGGCTGGCATGTGTGGAGAATGCTTCACCTTGCAGCTTGTGGCGGCGTGTGGCGGCGTGGCGCTGCCGTCCTGGGGTCCGTGGCCGATCGGCAGCGGCGGCGCGCCCGGCGCCCGGTGGGCAGGCAACCCTTCGAGCGGCCCGGCCGGGTGGGCAGCACTCTGCTGGGCGACGCTGAGGCGAGGCGAAGGGCACTCATTCCATCCGTTTGTCTGTTTGTCTGTCCGTCCGTCTGTGCGTTCTCTAAACAGTGCCTTGGTGTTGCAGGCTCGGGGATGCGCGCTGCTCGCGGCGCTGGTCGTCTTCTTGGCGGCGGCGGAGGCACAGCAGTACCAGCACCGCGGCGTGGAGCGAGCAGAGGACCTGGACTTCGTCCTCAACATCGAAGATGAGGACAAGAAGCAGTACTTGGATCAGAACATCAACAAAAGTAGACTTTTCGACCTTCTTGCTTTGTTGCCTTGCGTCACGCCGCCTTGGATTCACGCCGCCGTTTTCTTTCCTTTCAGAAACGTACGACTTCGGGTACGAGATCGGCCCCAACGGCCAGTTCCACCACGAGGACAAGGGCCCCGACGGCATCGTCTACGGCTGCTACGGGTACATCGACCCGTTCGGCAAGCTGACCGTCACCCACTACCTGTCGGACGGCTGGGGCTACCGCACCGTCACGCCCGGCCAGCCCGTGGAGCTGTTCCTGCATGAGCACGACCCCAGCCACCACCACCACGAGGACCACGGCGACCACCAGGACCACAACAACCACCACGAGCACCACGGCGTCGTCACCCCGTACGACCAGCTGCACTTCCCCCAGGGCTGCGGCTCCAAGGGCGGCTCGCGGCCCTCGTCGTCGGCGTCCGGCTCGTCCAGCTTGGGCACGCCGTCGCAGAAGCCGCAGCGGCCGCAGGGAGTGCCGTCCCCCGTCGACAACAACCAGATCGAAGAGGTGCTGTCGCCGTCCAAGCCGCAGCGGCCGACCGGCCCCGGCGCCGAGACGTCGTCCGCGTCGGGACCGCAGGGCAGCAGCAGCAGGCCGCAGCGGCCGCCCAGCCCCTTCGGACAACAGCCCGCTGGGCCCAGCGGTCCACAGGGCCCGTCGCAGGGTCCGTTTGGACAGCGACCACCTTCAGGACCCAGCGGCCCACAAGGCCCTTCGCAAGGTCCGTTTGGACAGCAACCGCCCTCAGGACCCAGCGGCCCGCAAGGCCCCTCGCAAGGTCCATTTGGACAGCAACCGCCTTTAGGACCCAGCGGCCCACAAGGCCCATCGCAAGGTCCGCTTGGCCCCAATGGTCCTGACGGTCCCAACGGGCCTTACTACCCTGATAGTCCGAACGGACCCAACGGGCCAAACGGCGTAAGTGGTCCGATCGGCCCAAGCGGTCCGAACGGACCCAACGGTCCTAACGGACCTAACGGTCCCTTTGGGCCAAACGGCCCTAACGGCCCTTTCGGGCCTAATGGTCCTAACGGGCCCAACGGTCCTAATGGACCAAACGGGCCCAACGGTCCTAATGGACCAAACGGACCCGACGGTCCTAACGGTCCAAACGGCCCTGACGGTCCCACCGGTCCTACCGGGCCCAACGGACCCAACGGACCCAACGGACCCAACGGTCCCAACGGCCCCAACGGCCCCAACGGTCCTAACGGCCCAGACAGTCCGAACGGCTCACCTGATCAAGGATTTGGATCTCAACAACCATCTGGACCATCTGGACCATCAGGGCCAGACGAGCAGCAGCCCATTCCAGACGCCGGAAACTACGGACAGCGGCCAAGTCCAAGGCCACCCCGCCCGGGCTTCCCCCAGCGCCCTGTCACTCCGAGCCCTGACAGCCAGGTGTCCTGCGGGCCAGGAACAGGATACGCTTGTGGCTCACAGGGCTCCACGCCAGCTGGACCCAGCCGGCCGACCCGCCCTGGCTACCCCGGCCAGTCGTCGCAGTCACCAGGAGGCTATCCCTCGAGGCCTGGCTACCCAACTACGCCCTCGTCGGGATCTTCCGGACCGTCGTGTGGGCGTCCAGGCACTCCCGGTTGCGGCCAGCCCGCCTCCTCGAGGCCACCAGGATCGGGATCGCCGTTCGGACCCTTCACCACGCCGAAGCCGCAGCCCGGCTACCCGTCCGAGCCCACGCAGCCAGGAGGATTTACCTCGGGACCGTCGTGTGGGCGACCAGGCACTCCTGGCTGCGGCCAGCCTTCGTCGTCGAGGCCGCCAGGTTCACCTTTCGGGCCTTTCACGACGCCGCAGCCGCAGCCCAGCTACGAGACTGGCTCCACTCCTTCCGTAGGGGGATACCCTTCGAGCCCCTCACCCTTCGGACCGTCCACGCCGTCGCCAAGCACCTTCCCCAGCAGCCCGTCCACGCCCTACCCATCCTCGCCCAGTCAGCCATCTTCCCCTGGCAGACCGTCAACGGGGTCTCCGTTCCAACCATCTTCTCCGTCCTCTCCCTTCCCTGGTTCACCTTCAAGGCCACCGGCTGGTTACCCTAGTGGACCGTCTTCTCCTTCCGGATACCCTTCCCAGCCCTCTGCGCCCTCCTCGCCCGCCCCGAGCTCTCCACCTCGCCCATCCTTCCCCAGCACTCGGCCACCCGCAGGTTATCCAACTGGTCCTTCGTCCCCTTCTGGATACCCGTCACAGCCTTCGCAACCTTCGTCTCCTTCTGGATACCCATCGCAGCCTTCGCAACCTTCAACCCCTTCTGGATACCCGTCACGGCCTTCGCAACCTTCATCTCCTTCAGGATACCCTTCGCAGCCTTCTCAACCCTCATCTCCTTCTGGATACCCTTCGCAACCCTCGCAACCTTCATCCCCTTCAGGATACCCTTCGCAACCATCGGAGCCTTCGTCTCCAGCCCCCAGCTCCCCGTCCCGTCCCTCTGGGTACCCTTCGCAGCCCTCTGCTCCCTCGTCACCCTTTGCAGGCTCTCCTTCGAGGCCACCGGCAGGATACCCCAGTGGCCCTTCGAGTCCATCGGGATACCCTTCGCAGCCATCTGGGCCTTCCTCCCCGTCCCGTCCCCAGCCAGGATACCCGTCAACACCGTCAGGATATCCTTCGCAGCCCTCCGCGCCGTCATCGCCATTCTCACCCTCAAGCCCCTCAGGCAGTTACCCCAGTGGGCCCTCCACAGCTGCTCCGAGTTACCCGTCGAGGCCTTCCGGCCCCTCATCGCCGTTCCCTGGCTCGCCGTCGAAGCCTCCCGCAGGTTACCCCAGTGGCCCTTCCACTCCATCGGGATCCCCCTCTCAGCCATCTGCGCCTTCGTCTCCATTCCCTGGCTCTCCATCCCGGCCCGCGTCTGGTTATCCTTCCACTCCATCGGGATATCCTTCACGACCTTCAACGGCCTCACCATTCCGTCCAGGATCGCAGGAAAAGCCTTCAAGTCCCAGTGGCTATCCATCTACTCCAAGTCCATTCCAGCCAAGCTCACCCCAGCCTTCTTCGCCCTCAGGATATCCGTCTCAGCCATCTTCCCCGTCTGGATATCCTTCCCAGCCTTCTTCACCCTCTGGTTATCCTTCTCAGCCATCTTCACCTTCTGGTTATCCTTCTCAGCCATCTTCACCTTCTGGTTATCCTTCTCAGCCTTCCTCACCCTCTGGTTATCCTTCTCAGCCTTCTTCACCTTCCTCTCAGCCTTCTTCACCTTCTGGTTATCCTTCTCAGCCTTCTTCACCTTCTGGTTATCCTTCTCAGCCTTCTTCTCCTTCTGGTTACCCTTCGCAGCCTTCATCACCCTCTGGTTACCCATCAAAACCGTCATCCCCATCTGGATATCCCTCACAGCCTTCTTCGCCATCTGGGTATCCCTCACAGCCTTCGTCATCTGGTTATCCTTCGCAACCCTCTTCACCCTCAGGATATCCGTCGCAACCTTCTTCGCCATCTGGATATCCTTCACAACCTTCTTCGCCATCTGGTTACCCATCACAACCCTCTTCACCATCCGGGTATCCATCCCCACCATCCTCTGGATTCCCGTCTCAAGAGAAGCCAGGCTATCCTAGCAGGCCTTCCTCCTCGTCACCATTCGGACCCAGCACGCCGACCCGGCCGTCCACCCGGCCACCCACTGGGTACCCAAGCTCCCGGCCGACGTCGCCACCGTCGTACCCGAGCCCTGCGCAGCCGTCACGGCCATCTGGCGGGTACCCAAGCGAGTCGCCATCGCCGTCCTCCACGCCATCACCCTTCGGCACCTCTCCCCCACAAGGACCAAGCGCGTCCTGCGGGCAGACTCCATTCAGCCGACCCTGTCCGGGCCAGGAACGACCATCGGGCCCCTCGGCGCCCTCAAGCCCCTCTCAGCCGGCGTCAGGCTATCCGTCATCGCCGTCGCCGCAGCCGTCTGGGTGCGGAGGGGCTGGCGGCTACAACTGTAGGCCGTCGACAGCCGCCCCGGCAGCACCAAGCCAGTACCCAACTCGTCCTTCTTGCGGCGCGTCTGGCTCTTGCGGTTCATCTCCAGCCAGCAACCCGTTCACCACGCCGTCCAGGCCCACGGGGTACCCGTCGCGCCCGTCTGGATACCCGTCAACGCCACAGCCCAGTGGGCAGTACCCGTCTGGCCCCGACAGCCCGGCCTCGGGGTACCCCTCGTCGCCGTCGTCTCCAAGCGGTGGATCCACCTACCCGTCAAGCCCCGCACCGGGGTACCCGTCGAGCCCGGCCAAACCCAGCTCGCAGTCACCGTTCCAGCCCGGTTCCTTCCCTTCGTCGCCGGCAACGAGGCCGCCATCCAGGCCCACGGGATACCCTAGCGGCCCGTCGTCGTTCACGAAGCCCGCCCCCGGCAGCCCTGGGTTCTCCAGCCGACCACCGCAGTACCCGTCGTCTACCCCCGCTCCTGGCGAGCAGCCTGAGCCCGTGCCAGAGTCCCCGGCCTCGCCACCCAGGCCGTTCTTCACGACTCAGAGACCGTCGACAAGGCCGCCCAGCACAGGTAAGTGCAACGCTTTAACGCCTGCGAGATAGGCAATCCCGCACGAAGCATGCAGGGGTGTGCGCCGGTTTGCCTACCCTGTCGCCGTAAGGCGCTCCAGTCAAGACGCAATAATTGCAGTGTTTTTAACATTTTCACTCATCTTTTTCTCAGGAGACGGCTGCGGTGACTCCTCTGGCTTCGGCCCCGCCGCCGGTCCCGGCTGCGGTCCCACGGGCGCGCCGTTCCGGCCGTCAAAGCCCTCTGGTTTCACCCGGCCGCCCGCCTCCCCCAGCTCCACCTACCCAGACTACTCGCAGTCAGGCTACCCCGACGGCAGGCCGCCCGCAGGCTCACCCGGTTTCGCGGAGGTGCCCCAGCCCTCGTCTCAGCCGTTGCCTCAGCCCTCGCCCCAGCCCTCGCCCCAGCCCTCGCGGCCGCAGTCGCCCCCCAGCAGCCGGCCGCCGCAGAGGCCCTCCTACCGGCCCACCACCGCGTCGCCCTTCACCACGGCCTCGCCGTTCACGGGCTACCCGTCGTCCTCGCCCGCCCCGCAGCCCGCCTACACCAGCCCGTCGGGGTACCCGCAGCCCGCCACCCCGTCCAGCGTGTACCCGGCGTCCGAGACCAGCGAGCCCACGCAAGCCCCCATTGCCCCCTCGGGACCGTCTGACGGCTCGTACCCCGGAGAGGGCCAGGGCCCCGAGGCCCCCGCCGAGTCGGTGTACCCGGCAGGCCCCACCTTCGGCCAGCCCGACAGCCAGGTCAGCTACAAGCCCAGCTTCCCCAGCACGCCGAGCGAGCCCGCCGGTGGCGGACCGGACAGCCAGGTCAGCTACAAGCCAAGCTACCCCAGCACGCCGAGCCAGCCTGCCAGCAGCGGCCCAGACAGCCCCGACGAAAACGCCATCACCGAGCACCCCGACGAACTCCTCCAGGGCAGCTACTCCCCGGACAAGAAGCCGTACCCCGTGTACGTGATCCCCTTCCCCGTCAACATCGTGCCCAGCCCGTCATCCTGCCCCTGCTACCTGGTCACGCCCGGCAATGACACCTCCGCGCAGCCGCCCCCGCCGCCCCAGGCGCCGCCGCAGTACAACGGGCAGGCGGCGCAGCCCTACGGCATCATCGGCTACATCCCCGTCGTGTTCTACCCGTACTGCCCCGGCAACGAGAGCAACCACGAGGCCATCCAGCCCATGTTCCCCTCGGCGCTCTCCGTGCCGTACCCCTGCAACCAGTGCGGCCAGCAGCAGTCCCAGCCGCCACCGCCGTCGCAGAGCGCGCGTGCCTACGCCGCGCAGCCGCAGCCGACGTACTACGGACAGAGGACCAACTACCAGCCCAGGGGCATGGCCAGGGCGCGCCAGCAGCGCCAGGAGGCGCCGCAGAACACGTTCCAGCAGGTCATGACGCAGGCCAACATCGACATGGGCGGCATCGCGCGCGCCCCCCACCGGAGGAAGGTCGTCTACGGCCGGAGAATCCGCTCCAAGAAGAGCCACAGGGAGGAGCAGCCCTAGCCCTGTAGACACTTACATCCAACAAAAAAAATTATGTGATTTATATGTGCCACTTAGGAGGGTTTTGTAAACCAATACGCGTTACTCGTGTTTTTTTTACCACAACAAAAAAACTTGTAGTGTCAACGATATTTAATATTGTTACGGGGTTGTTGATTGTAGTTTTAAGTTATCATTGCTCACAGTCATTCAAAGTTACAAAATCATATAAGCATGCCTTTAACTTTTTTATACCGTACAATTGTTTTTTTGCATTTTGTTGCAATGCCTTTATACATATATTCGTGTTTTTGTTGACACACATTTCGACGAATATGCCTAAAGTATTTCTTCATCTGCCGTTTCTTTTGAGTTGTGAACTGCCTGTAAGCTGTGCGTTTGTTTAATTTATACTATAAAGCGGTGAACGGAAGAGGGGAACCAGAACTATCAGTGAACATTCTTAGGATGTCAGTCACGTGACATATTCTCTCTGCAACACGCGACAGTGTTACTTTGGCTTTTAAAAGGCCATCCTGCCTTTTGAAAGTTGAATATACACGTGTTTCATTGTGAATATTTGAATGCAGTGAATAGTTCTTTACAACTCGAGCTCGTCCCTTAGTTGGAGGACTTTTGAATTACTTTGGTTGCCTGCCATTGTTACCTGGCGTGAAATACGTAGTAATGTTGAGTTCAATTTCTAGAAATCCTCACCAACTTTTGGATGGCCGAGTCTGCATATTTATTAATCAGAAAGTCAATAGCGTAGGATAAACCTGACAGATGATAATAATAATGTAAGTGATATGTACCGACGATAAACATGATTGTGCTCATAGAAAATATCGTTTCGATTTATAATTTTTCAAAAATAAAAAATGTCAAAACCATTCGCACATAATTTTATTTTTGACCCGGGAACATGTTAACAATATTGCCAGAGACACTATCTTGTTTTCCACCCTACAACAGTCGGAGAAACAAAGAAGATGTTGCGATACCAACCGCATAGAAATCAAGAGGAAGAAAGGTAACACATTCACAACAGGCACTTTCAAAAAGGAAAAAAAAACACACACACAAAAAAAAAATAACAAAACATAATGGAAGTGTGCCTCCCCGGAGTGCGGGCTTCTGGAAAACGCACCTTTGAATCAGCAGCGCAAAACGTGAAACGAAAACCCTGTCCCTTTCCCGCCCCGGAGAGCCGACTTGGTCCGCAGCGCTGCGCAGCGCCCTGTGCGATACGTGACACGCGTAGGGGCGGTGGACGTGACGTCACCTGCGACGCCATTCATTTCCTTCTCGGGAATCTCATTCACCAGCAGCAACCTCACCAGCCGCAACCTCACCAGCTGAGAGGTGTGCCGTGCCTCTCGGAAATACAAGATTGAGGAAAAGTGAGAGGACAACCCTCAAAAATAGCAGAATACTCTACAAACGAAGAATCGGTTTTTCTTTAAGTAAGACGAGGGCCTCAAAAGACTCTTTCCCAGCGAGTCTGTGGCGTCAGGATGTCGTCGCAATGACTGATCGACAAGACGGGAAAATTTGACCTTTCTGCCATTTTGACCCACTTCTGGTTGGGGCAAGAGGCGAGGAATGGGCCAAAGACTTGAATCGCTCCTTCCTGTTGCTAACGAACGCCCGAACGGCGGCAGGCCTCTGGATCTCAGCTAAACGCGGCCGATCGCGTCAAGCGAGAAAAAGAAAAAGAAGGGAAACGAGGCGGGCTGTTTACAGCGTGAGTAGCCAGCAGCATCTTGAAAGTGGCGCTCAGTCGAGCACATAGCACAAACACACCCCACTAAATTAGCAGGCGGCGAAGAGAAGTCAGCTCAACCCGAAGCACGTCCATGGCACGCCCAAGGCCGCGTGAACGCCTCAGCGCGGGAAAAAGACACCTGCAAAACAAAAGCACAATCGCAACCCGAAAAGCTTCTGCCACGCATCATATTTGCTGTGACCTGGGTTGACCTGAGATAGGTGCTCCTTGGGGTGTCCTGCGCCGACGGGTGCAATGCGTCTCCTACACCGGCGCGCGGCGCGCAGTGCTCCGCGGTGGAGGGGGCGGCGCCACGCGGCAACGAGGCGGCGGGCCGTCGGGCCTCTCCCTCCGCCGCTCAGACGCGTCTCGGCGCGCCACCGCTCCGCTTGTCCGCGAATCCAGTCGCACCCCGCGCCGTCGGCCGTCGCTTGGTCGCGAGTTTCACGACGCGTGCCTCGTCGCCCCGCGCCCCGCCGCCCTCGCCGAGTGGCGCGTGTTGTGTCCAGTGTGGAAGATGCCGGATGCGCCGCTCAAGCAGCCCCTGACAGTGCACTAGTCGACCACCTCCGCGATGGCGATCCCCGTCGTCGACGACTCAGGTAGTTGCCTCGGGATAGTGCGGGGCTTCTCAGCTGCAACGAAACCGAAGTAAACCCTGCTCGTTTGGGGCTTCCGTCGGAGAGCGAGGACTTATCCTTCCTGACTCTCTCCTCCTCACTCACTTGCAAGATAGCGAGAGGGGCGGGGCCAGGCGGGGCCAGGCGATCCGGGGCACCCATCGTAGCGTTGCATGACGTATGTTACGGACACCCGAAGCACGCCCTCTGGGAGCCTTCTCTGGCTCTGCCTCCGGTCGCCTTCACAGTGTGGGCCCCACGCGGCCCCACGAGCCTTACTTACGGTGGAGTGCCGCGCCACCACCGGCCCCTCTCCACCGTGCCGCAGCATCGACTCACCCGGAGTAGGAGCGTATCTTCCGCGGTTTTTGCAAAAGGCTTATCTGTCCCACTTGGCTCGAGTAAATCCGCAAATCCAACTCACCGGGCTGTTCGGCCTCCAGTCGACGTCGCATTAAATCTGAAACAACAACAACAGTCGTTGCTTCCCCTCGGCTTCGCCTTTCCTCGCGAAGAGAACCAGAAAACGGCAGTGAACTGCAATGACGAGTGCAAACAAGCGTAGCGCCTTTTGTCGTGGATCGCGACAGGCTGCGGCCGAGCGGTGCCCAGCTAAGTGGATTTCTCGGCCTCGGAACAGAAAAAAAGGGGCACAATTTGGGCTGATTCCCGCAGCAAAGAAAAGTGAAATGGGCAGGAACAATAACAGTGCAGACGGGCCGACGCCATTGGCTCGGCCTTGGCGGCCTTGGAGACCCAACCCCTAGAGTCCCATTGCGCGAAGGAGACCTTGGGAACTCTTACTGCTGCCTCGATCTGCAATTCGCTGCATCGGAATTGCGATGCATTTTCTCACTGATTCTGTAGAATTAGACCGTGACAAATTTGAGGTGCTCCACAGATAGTTTAAAAAAAAAACACCGAGAATAGAAACACTTGGTTTTGTCAGCTCGATTTTTGAAACAAGACTGGAGAGATGAGTATGAAAATTAAGACCAGAAAAAGTCATCAAATTGATGATTGATTCACTGCTAGAATGCTTAACTTTAATCGCACTTGGTGCCCTTCACTGGGGCTTAATTTTCCGCTCTTTACACACGCAACGGGCGTTCAACGGCTTCGTGTTGCCCTTGCACACACTGCCAGCCTCTCAAAAGTTGGCGACGAAAAGTTAATTATGGAAAGAGGATTCGGGAAGACTTACCATTTAACCTGTGCAAATTTCGAGAGGCTCGCCCGGGGCAGGAAGGTAACTTCTGCCGGATCTCGGGGAAAGTTTTAATAAATAGCTGGGTGGACCGCAGCACCTGCACCCATAAGTCAAGGGCGCTGTGGATCAGTGTCGTGGGGGAGGGGGTTGGAGAGGAGGAGGTGGGGGACAGCTTCCTGGAAACCGACTATAGCTGGGCAAATCTTCTTAAGCTAACCCAACTGCCCTACGGTCAAAAGTTTAACGCGCTCTTGTGTTGAACTGCATCTGCTAGCCCTGTACAGACACGCTGATTTAAAGTTAGGTAGGCCGAGGTTCGTCCGGAACATTGATTGGCTGGAGCGGACTTAGAAAATCTCTGAACACCTTATGCACAAGTTTCTTTTAGAAGTTGATGATTCACTCCGAGTATTGGAGAAAAAAATCGTTTTGTGTAAGAAAATATTTCCAAAATTCAATTCCTCCTCCTATTGAATAGGGCTCTCGTAGACAAAGGAAGAGCCAGGGCCCGATAGTTGGTGCAACAGAAAGGGAGGGACGGCGAAGAAAGACGTGAAAACCTCGAACAATGGTCGAGTTAAACGCCACGCCGCGCCACCGCCACAACGTCAACCCCCGTGGCCGAGGTGCACTAGACGAGCCTGGCGGTGGCGCGGCCGTAGAAGCAGGACAAACAATGGCGGCAAGCATGTTTGGTCTTCTCTCTCGCACCTCCACGGGACGCCTTATGAGTGCGACGGAGACAGAGCGACGTAGCCGAGGCTGCGGAAGCAGTCCGCTGGACAGGCGATTGCTGTCGTCTAGAGGCAAACTGACGAGACTGCCTGGCGACTGCATCGGGTCGGAGTCGTTGGCCCCACCCCAGGGTACCCCAAAAGGTCGGCGCGCGCTGCAGGGCCTACACTGCGAAAAAAAATTTCATTCATTTTTTTACTGTTTTTGTTTTTCATACCGCTACCGTCACTGTCGGTCACAGCAGCCTTTTACAGTGGCCTTTTCCATCGACCTTATTTTCGTCCCCAACTTTGGGCGCGGCGGGGCGCGGCGGGGCGCGTCTGGCTGCCGACGCACGGCCTCGCATACCCTCCACCGAGCGGCCCGGAACTTATTCGAGTTGCCTGTGTTTCCTTACACCAAGTTGAGTCGCCCACGCGTGTTTGATCAAAACCGGGCGGCCCGCCCACCCGCAGAGAGTTTCGCGGGGATTCACGCAGCGGCCCGGATGCAGGGAACGTAGTTTTCATTGTCCGTCTTCGGGAAGAAAACATAAATAGTTTCTTTCCGGTTTCCCCGGCGGCTTGAAAGGGCCTTGCTTCCCCCCTAGCAGTGCAGGCACGCGGAGGCACGCCTCCAGGCCTGGCCGCGCCGTGCGCCGCGTGCCTCGCTCAGATTACGGCCTCCTCCGTACAGAGTAGATTTATTTAATAAGGACAGGTCCTTACAGTGACCCCCTTCGATTTCCGCGCTTGATGGCTTGGCAGATTGCTTACCTAAGTAGATGTCTAAAAATAAAATATTAGGTCGGTCGAAGCCTTCCTGGCCGAGTAATAGGTAACTTTGTTTTTATTTCTGAAAAAAGCTGGGTATTTTGGGTATTTTTTATATGAGACGTAAATTTTGAGCCAGGTGGATGAAAATTTGTTTTCTGGTGCAAAATTAAATAAGGAACACGTTGGTGCCCTCGGAATTGATCTACGACCAATACTTTCGGAGATATCGGCCTCCAAAGTTGAAAAAAGGGGCCAAAATGAAGCAAAATACCCAAATCTTGGGATTTTGGCAACCAATGGACTTATTGACACGATTCAACGCTCATTTTGTAGAAAAAAAGACGCGGAATCCAATGGGCACACGCGCAGGTCTGTACGACGAACCGTTCAGGAGATACGCGGCTCTAAAGATAGCCATTTTTCGTGGGGTGCCGAAAATGTTGTTTTTGCACCTTTTCAGACTGCTGAGCCCACAGTGACACGTATCCTTCCTTCGCGAAGTGCTCGGCTCAGGGGAAGGCGTTTCTTTGGCGAAACGCAGCCCACTGACAGATTAGAGAGAAGGCGGGGCTACCTGAGGTGCTCAGGAAGAAAAACACTCTACAAATCAAAGAGTGTACATGGTACGCTCTAACTGGAGCATGCCCGAGGGGTCGGCAACTTCCCTTGGCCGTGTACGAGGGAGTATGCGTATATTACCAGTAATATAGGTAATATATGTGTAATATAAAGTAATACAAAGTAATATATAGTAATATAGGGGTATTATAGAGGCGAAATTGTGGTAATATGCAAGTAATATATGGTAATATACAGGTAATATACGGGTAATATAGCCACCGCGTACGAAGTAATATATGAGTTGCCGACCCCTCGAGCATGCCTGCAAGCACGCTCTAACTAGCGCATGCCTGCCAAGCATGCACTAACAAGTGCATACATGCCATGTACACGCTAACTGAAGGAGACGTTTACTCCATAAGGGATAGGGAGTTTTTTGCATCAGTCGCGGTCCGTAGGCCCCGACGCGGTTTAGACCCGGCCCGGAGCCGGCCGGGCCGGGCGACCCCCGGTCGCCCTATAGGAATCCGGCTAAGCCTTGGCTAAGCCCTGGGCGACCGGGGGTCGCCCGGCCCGACCGGCTCCGGCCCGGGTCTAGGTCGGGGCCTATGGACCGGCGACTTCGTTGGAGTGAAGGTGAGCCCCGGCCGAGCCCGACTCGAGCGCCGATTGTCCGAGCCCCGACCTGGGCCCGGTTTGAGCCCCACTTGGGCCCCACGCCAAAAAAACTTCTGTGTTTGAACTGTTCTTTTGAAGATTTTGGGTCAAATTGCTACTTTGTTTTTGGCGCGGGGGTCAAGTGGGGCTCAGGTTGGGGCTCAACGGGCTCAGGTCGGGTCTCGGGCCATCGGAACTCAGTCGGGGCTCCAGTCGGGCTCGGCCGGGGCTCTGGCCCGGAAACAGGTCATCGGGGCTGAATCGGGACGGGCTTATGTACTGCGTGGATGGTGGGTTCCCCACATCCACGGCACCCTCAGTGGTGCTCTACACATCAAAGAGTGTACAAAGTATGCTCTAACTGGAGCATGCCTGCAAGCACGCTCTAGCTAGCGCATGCCTGCCAAGCATGCACTAACTAGTGCATACATGCCATGTACACGCTAACTGAAGGAGACGTTTACGCCATAAGGGATAGGGAGTTTTTTGCATCAGGAAGCGTGTACATGGCATGTATGCACTAGTTAGTGCATGCTTGGCAGGCATGCGCTAGTTAGAGCGAGCTTGCAGGCATGCTCCAGTTAGAGCGTACCATGTACACTCTTTGATTTGTAGAGTGTTTTTCTTCCTGAGCACCTCAGGTAGCCCCGCCTTCTCTCTAATCTGTCAGTGGGCTGCGTTTCGCCAAAGAAACGCCTTCCCCTGAGCCGAGCACTTCGCGAAGGAAGGATACGTGTCACTGTGGGCTCAACAGTCTGAAAAGGTGCAAAAACAACATTTTCGGCACCCCACGAAAAATGGCTATCTTTAGAGCCGCGTATCTCCTGAACGGTTCGTCGTACAGACCTGCGCGTGTGCCCATTGGATTCCGCGTCTTTTTTTCTACAAAATGAGCGTTGAATCGTGTCAATAAGTCCATTGGTTGCCAAAATCCCAAGATTTGGGTATTTTGCTTCATTTTGGCCCCTTTTTTCAACTTTGGAGGCCGATATCTCCGAAAGTATTGGTCGTAGATCAATTCCGAGGGCACCAACGTGTTCCTTATTTAATTTTGCACCAGAAAACAAATTTTCATCCACCTGGCTCAAAATTTACGTCTCATATAGAAAATACCCAAAATACCCAGCTTTTTTCAGAAATAAAAACAAAGTTACCTATTACTCGGCCAGGAAGGCTTCGACCGACCTAATATTTTATTTTTGGACATCTACTTAGGTAAGCAATCTGCCAAGCCATCAAGCGCGGAAATCGAAAGGGGTCACTGTAAGGACCTGTCCTTATTAAATAAATCTACTCACATGGAACGAGCTGGCCATCCCGACTCCTTCTTGCTGCCCGCGTTCCAGGATTCCACGCGTTCCGAACGGTGTTTTGTCGCTCTGTCTCTGTTGCTCACCCACGGAGGAACGCGTCACCTCTGTGAGTGCGAGAGCGACAGAAAGACACTGCACTCGGAATCAGCCTGCCGCGGCGGGCGCATGGCCTCCTCCCTGACCTCCCCGCGCCTCTGCCTCGCCCTTCACGCCGAATGCAGTCCCATTTGCGAGAGTGGGCGGCAACCGGGAATCGCATCGGTGCACTCCGCGGCCCGCAAAACCCACCAAGCCCGCGCAGCACCGCGCAGCACTGCGCAGCCGGCGAAAGCAGGATAACGCGGCCCACCTCATACCGCCAGCAAACTTCCAACGTAAACAGGCGAGTTTAGAACAATGGCACGGGACGTGGGCGAGTTCGAGGCGTCCCAATCTTGAGGCGGGCCTATTGTTATGCGTCAAGTTGGAAATCAAGAGCGGGAAAAACAACTCGGTGAAATTATTTTTCCACTAGTTGGCCACGTGGTGACGCGCACAGCATTTTACGTGAATGGTCAACCACCACTCCCAAGCACCGAATCAATGCTTCATGGAGAGAAGCCATCCGAAAACGTCGAAAGTTGCTCATTTTTTCAAACTGTCAAAAGGCGTGCACGCTTTTAAGAAGATCCCCGCCACGTCTTCCACTATGTAAAAATGAACTCATTTAGCCCCTTTAATTTATTTAATCCACAGTGCTAACCGTGTGCAGCGCAAACGGGAGGCCTTTGCACCCGAAACTGTTCGACAAAGCGGAGGAGCGCGCTCCTGAAACAGGCCGGCTACGATCCGGCTCGAGCCTCCCCGGTGGGCATTGAATGTATTCTATAGAGGCCAAAGTCAGGGGGCGGTGTGTACGTCGGCGCACCTTCGCACAGTCATTCATCCTCATTAGCGGCGTGAGCTCCCCCACCCCTTTTTCTGCCCCCACCTTGACGAGGCGCTGCCCCCGGGCCGGTGCATGACACACCGAACGGCACCGCCGCGCCCCTTGACAAAGGCTCCCCCGTGGGGCGGTGCCGGGCTGGCTCTCCGCGCGCACAGTGGGCCAGAAGACCGGTGGAGGCGGCCAAAACCCTAGACGCGTTTTGAGCTCCAGAGTCGCTAAATGGGACTCGAACCGAACGTGTGACCCCACCAATGGATTCCTCGTTCTGAGAGCAATCCATTGGTGGGGTCACACGTTCGGTTTCGAGTCCTATTTAGCGACTCTGGAGCTCAAAACGCGGGATTTCGACCGCCTCCACCGGTCTTCTGGCCCACTGTGGCGCTCCGGGCTCATTCCGAACTGTCCGCTCTGTCTCCCTCCCGCCCCTCCGGGACACCCCGCGAGAGCGACGGAGATAGACAGGGCGCGGTGAAAGCAATGTCGTTCGCTCGTGTTCTACATCGCAGAGTTAATCGACGAATGTGACGTTTACATTTGAACGAATGTGGATCGCGCCGGGCTCCCCTTCCCTGCGGGTCGCACGGTGCAGTGTTTGCTGCACGTCGGGCCTCGGGTTCGGGTATTTGTGTCCCATTCGTCTTGGTCCGACTCGAAAACAACCTAACATTTCATCACAAATTGAAACTTTCATCAAAGCTGTTATTGCATGGGCGTGGCAATAATGTCATCAACTGGTTTGATGACGTCCCAAGGACACTCAACCTCGAAATGGAAGTGAGACCAAACTTTTTGACAGTGCAGGTGTCGGTCCTCGCGGTAGTGCCTACACTACAATCCCTTCCCCCTCGCCTCGCTGGAGTGCGGCTTCCCTCTGGTCTCTGGTTTCACTCCTCGTCACGCCTGCGTTTGCCTCGGCCCTCGGCTTTTTCACCTCCCTCGCCGCGCCGCACTGTAAGGTCGGGTTTAGTGGCCTGACTAAGTCGAGTTAGGGTCCCGTCCTGACTAAGGTGTTGGTGGCCTGACTAAGGCTCAGGGGTTGGTCAGGCCGGATTATAGCCGGCCGTTGATGAGGGTTTGACAGGTCCCGGTGGCTCGCTCCGGCGTCGCAAAAGAATTAGTAGAATCGGACTCGAACCTTGGCTTACAGTTTGGAGGCAGTGGACGGTACCACTACGCCACGAGGCTCGCTGAGGAGGGAGCGATCCTGGAGCAGTCTCTAGCCGGGCACTGCCGGCCTCCACCCGGCCGGTCGGGGTTCCCCCACCACCCCCACCCAGGCATGCCGCCACGCTCCGCCACGCCGCCGTGGAGGTGCAGGTAGCCGAGGCCAGGCCCTCTGGCCTGACTAAGAACCTCGCCTTAGTCAGACGAGCCGGGACCCTTTTCCTTAGTCAGGCCACTAACTCCGACCTAACAGTGCGCCGGGTCGTCCCTGTTCCGCGGCCGGCTTTGCTGAATGGCGCGAAACAAGCTGAAGATGTGGCGGTGCCGGTGCTGGACCGGCCGGCCGCGCGGATAGGGCGCCGTGAAAGCGATGCCGTGGCTTTGCCCGGGCGGGCCAGGGACTCAATCTGGAGGGGAGACGGCTTTTGTGCCCCGACTGGGTCCTTCGTCGCTCTGTCTCTCTCGCACCCACGGGGCGTCCCGCAGCGGTGCGAGAGAGACAGAGCGACGGCCCGCCGGGCACCGCAACCGGCGGCCCTTGGCCCGCCGGCCCCGCGCGCCAAATCTCCTTTCACGAGTCCTACATCTTTAGCGTGATCACACCGACAGCCAATTTTCCGATTCAATGAACGAAAAATTGTCTTTTGTCCGGGCTGGCCCGGGGACCCTGGATCTCATGTAAATGCCGCCGAGTGTAATTTTGTTCCGGCCTGGTGTGAAAGCCGTTCGGGAAAAGAGGGGGAACGAGAAAGAAAATGTTGAGCCGTGGTTACGGTGTCGCCCTGCTCGGAACACCGCCTTGGTTCGCGGCTCGGAATTGTCCTGGAATCACTGCGGGCGCGGCCAAGTCAAGCGCAGCCGAGTGTAGCCGCGCGGCGGAAACGCCAAAACGCGCCAAAACGGCCAGGGCCACGGGCAGCCGTTTCCTAGGCTTGACCGGTTCCTCCCATCCCCTTTCCACCGCCTCTGTCTGTCTCTCTCGCACTCGTGGGGCGTTCCGTGGAGGTGCGAGAGAGACAGACGACTCTCAGTCCACGCCGCTTTCCCTTCTGCTCCGCCGCGCTGAGACGGGCTGGGCTGGGCGTCGCCACAGTCACCGCGCCAGGAATGCAGTGTGCCCTTTTGCAGCGACGAGAACACCGCTTGGTTGCGCGGCGTGGCATGGCGTGGCACGGCACGGCACGCCGCGTCAAGGGTGGCAGAGGGTCCGACCGCTTTGGGCTGCTGCCGGGCCGCTGGTGCGGTGTGCCGCGTCGCGTTGCGCCACGGTGGCTGCCTGCTCCGCCAGCCCCGCCTGCCTGCCCCGCCAGTGCCCCAGCATTGTCCAGGCAGGTAACAACAACGGCAGGCAGCGCCGACCCTAATGACGAAAACACGGCGGCAATATTTAAGCGTGTCAACCTCAAGGGGTTTCGATGCGGGGCGGAACAGTGGGAGTGAGAAACCTCGGAGGACGCCCCCGCACCGCTCGGCGCCAAGTTCGTGTTAGCGAGGTAGGCAAACATCCGTCTCTGTCATGATTTCCTGCTTGCCAGGCTCCGGTAGGGGTCGTGAGTGAGCGACTGTCGTGCAATGAGCTCGGAGCTGGCGCTCCTCCCCGCCCCGCCCGGCGCGGCGCGGCCCGGCGCGGCCGAGCGCCTGCGGACGACCGGGTAGGCAACCCCGCGACTGGTGTGTCCGGCGGGATTGCCTACCCTCGGATCCGCAGGCGCTCTGGGACGCCGACAGGCCTTTGTCGCGACATTGGATGAGCATTTTAATTCGTCGGGCCGCGGTTTTGTGAAACCTGTCACTCGACGCGCGGCACATTACCCTCGGCAACACAACAAACGGAGACAGTGGAGGGCCTTGCCAGCCGGTTGGCCACGGCCGGAATGCCCGGCGAGGCCACGAAGGCCAGGACGGCCAGGACGGCCAGGACGGCGCCGGAGAAAAATGGGGCATGATACAGAGTTATGCACGGAAAAAAATATCTTAGTTGTTACAGCTGAGCATTCGTTGTGACAGCTAATGTGTTAGCTGATATGGCGCCAGCTAATGTTCTCAGCTACCGCAGTCATTATCTTAGCTATAAAACATAACCCTCATTGCCGTGGCTACAAATTTTAAATTAGCTGAGGCAGACAGTAGGAGGTTCAGCTATGAAAACCATGATGCTTTTGCTACCGCAACTGATAGTGTTTGCCGTGAGAGCCACTCCTACGTTTAATGATCCAGCGTGGGGTTCTTAGCTGAGACAACTAATGGGGTTAGCTGCACGCGCAAATCATGCAGTCCCTCAAAGCTTTACTTCAACTGCGATCAAAGTTGCGAAGTATTTTTTTCGGCCCTCCACCCGGAGTGACATTGGGGCAGGCCATACGACACACACATGTGCTTCCGTGGCTCAGTGCCTCCGAGCACGGTTCTCAGCCAGTAGTCCCGGGTTCTATTCCCGTCTCAGTATTTTTCGGAGAGTAAAAAATTTATTAGCGTTTGTAACTGAGGGATTAGCTAGCACAACAAATGTGGTTGGCTGTCGCGACCAGGCATGATTGCTGATGCTGCTAGCAATATTTTTAGTTACCACGACTGCTGATTCTTGGCTGGCCCCATATCAGCCAATGCATTAGCTGTCACAACTAAGGGATTTTTTTCCGTGTGAGTTTCGTGAACGGAGCATCCCGTTATTTGCAGCGAGCCTGTGTCTGAAGCCACGCGCCTCGCGAGAGAGTGAGATAGTGTGTGTGCGCGTGTGAGCGTGAAGCTATTCGTGTGTGGGTGTGCGAGTGTGCAAGAGAGAAATTGAAATTGAAATTCTTTGAGGGGGAGAGAGAGATAGAGAGAGAGAGAGGGAGAGAGAGAAAGAGAGAGAGAGAGAGAGAGAGAGAGAGAGAGAGAGAGAGAGAGAGAGAGAGAGAGAGAGAGAGAGAGATGGCTTGGTGTAGGCGTCCAAATAACGGTCGCTGAGTGTCGCGTGGGACAATGAGCGCGGTGCCTTTTCGGCCACTTCTTTGTTTTTCTCCTTACAGTGGCTCAGAGTGCTTTGGTGACAGTGTAGGTAGGTCTTTGCGCTACGCACCCCCCAAATTACCGTCACGCTGCTCGCAGCGCCTTTAATCTAAACTCGCGGCCACCGGCAAGGGCAATCATCGCATTTACACGCGGCAACGGAACAGCCTCTCACCCTCCGAAAGCATAAAGCGAAGCCCGGTGAAGCCCGCGCATGCGGGATTTGCTTACCACGGTAAAGCCTAATTTGGCTGAAATTGCAAACTGCGGTGTTTTTTCTTTCTTTTTGTCGTTTTCCATGAGGAGGGGAGCGTTTCTGGATAACTCTAAACAGCGGCACTGTCATGCCGTCTCTCTCACTCGCACGCGAGGGGGGCGTTGTAGGAGTGCGAGAGAGACAGCGCGAGGAAGCACTGCTCGGCACGCTGCTTTGTGCGCGTCCGATTTCGACGCCTCCATTCACGCGGCGTCTCCCGCGACAGCGCTGTCGCTCGACGCGCGGTACGCGCGGGCACGGCAGTGTAAAAGTGTTGGCGGCCTCGCGGTGCCTCGCGGTGCCTCGCGGTGCCTCGCGGTGCCTCGCGGTGCCTCGCGGTGCCTCGCGGTGCCTCGCGGTGCCTCGCGGTGCCTCGCGGTGCCTCGCGGTGCCTCGCGGTGCCTCGCGGTGCCTCGCGGTGCCGGTGCCTCGCGGTGCCTCGCGGTGCCTCGCGGTGCCTCGCGGTGCCTCGCGGTGCCTCGCGGTGCCTCGCGGTGCCTCGCGGCCGCCCTCCGCGACGCTGGGCGCTTATCAACCCATGAAGGGCCGGCAGACGCACTGACCCGCATCGAACGGGCGTGGCGCGGCGAACCGCCGGAAAAAAGACCCGTTCCTGTATTTTCAGACGAGAACGTTATTGGGTTATACGAATCGACGCCACGCGGTGTGGTGAATGGACTCCGGGCAACAACGGCACGCACGTGAATTCGGGCCTTGCTGTACTCGAACCTGTCAAAGCGTCGCGCACCGCCACGCCTGCCCTCGAGAACGCACAGTGGGCCAGAAGGCCGACAGGGGCCAAAGTTCTGGACGCATTTTAAGCTCCAGAGTCATTAAGTAGGACTCGAACCGAACGTGTGACCCTACCAATGGATTGGTCTCCGAATGGGGAATCCATTGGTGGGGTCACACGTCCGATTCGAGCCCTGCTTAGCGACTCTGGAGCTCAAAACGCGTCTAGAATTTAGGCCGCCTCTACCGGTCTTCTGGCCCACTGTGGAACGTCGCGCTGCCATTAGAGCGACTCAGCGGCACCATTCGCCCCGCAGAGCCCCGCCAGGTGGCAGCACCGTCGGTGCCAGATTGTGGTTGACACTGGCTGCACTTGCTCTCGCGACGCGTCTGTGGCCTGTTCTGTCTGTCTAGGCGGTGCACAGTGCATCCAGGCCCGGACTGGCCAGGGCATTTGGGCAGAAAAATATGCCGGGGCCCCGGCATTGTCGGGGCCCCCCAACTTACAGTTGCGAGGCCTCTGTGGCCGCTGGGCCTCAAATCGACCCGAAATACCTTTAATTCGTAGTGCTGCCCCCTTACAAACTGGCAGGAATTGCATTTTGAACACACAATAGGCCTTGGCTTTTAGCTCGCTTCGCTCGCATAGTAATGCGGAATCGCGTGAAACGAATCTATCATCAGCTCGATGAGTTCCGAGCAGGTCCAGGTCGGTTCCTGAAAAACTTGCAACAATGTTTTAGTTTGCTGTGAACCAGCTTACTAAAAGATATGCATGTTTTCGTTTCGTCATTTGAAAGAAAATTTAAATTGCATTAGAAAAATTTTAAAGCTCGCTTCGCTCGCAGTTTCCGCTGCTAATGTTTTGCTGCTAGCATAAGAAACTAACCCTGGGTAATTATATCAATTCTACAATTTCAGAAGTCAGGGAAAATCACAAGGGTTGTCGTAACAAATTTATCTAGAGGATTTCGACTTGCGAGGAGGGGAGAGCAGGGGCCCTTTTGACAATTTTCTGCCGGGGCCCTCTATGAGCCAGTCCGGCCCTGAGTGCATCGTAATTTTGAGAATATTAGTATAAATTTTGACGATCAGTGCGGGTCAGGCATCGCGGATGTGGTGTGTGGTGTGTCTGAGTGGCACTCATCCCGGTAAAACTTATTTCCAAACGTTGCACCGAAAATACGCCGGCCGGTTTATCGGGACGCGCTCCGACGCTCTTTCGTGAAATCGAATATTATTGAGAGTTTATGCTAACTAGACAGCATATACTCGCAATCCGACGTAACATTTCACGTAGAATCAATTGATGTGGTCGGTTTTGCAAATTGTTGGAGGATGTCAAGAATAAAAGTGGATGTGAAACACGCGGTTAGGTTAGGTGGCCCGTGGCGTATTTTCGCAGATGTTTCGTTTTGCGTCAAATGCCTGTCGCGTTTCGCGCCGTACTGATCGACGGTATTCCTTCGAATTTTAAAATAAAATTAGCGTGCACTCCACGCTCCTAGTCGAAAAATCTCCTCAAACTTCGCCAAACGTTTTTCATTTCATGCGGACAGCTGACAGCGATGTTTCACGGACGGAATAAATAAACATTTTACTCTTTATCTCCACATTCCATCACAGAACAGAACTTAAACCACTTGGTATTCGTCCCGAAACTTCCTTCCATGGCTAAAAGAAGGCAACAAATGAATATAAACTTCGTATTTCAAGCTCTCGCGAGCCAAGGCACCCGGCTGCTGCGGAGCGTCCATCAGGTGTGAGCGCTGTGTCGACCGCTGTCATCGAGCTTCCAAGACTGGCCGCCAGATGTCAGCCACTTTGCTCTGCGGGGCGAATAGCACCCTAAGCAAGGCGAAGCAAGGCATGTGTATCGAGGGATTTAGGCTCGCTCCGGGACAGATGCTTGAGACGAAGGGAAGGGGAAGGGGGGGGGGCGCTGACAAGTGCTGTTCGTTGCGCCGACCCGGCACGGCCCCAGGTGGCACCCCGAGAGACTTACACAAGGTCCCCGCTCGGGGGCGACGGGGGCGGCGGGGGCCTCGGGGTGCACGTGGCGCGCTGGCTTTGTAAAGCCGCACCACAGCTTGGGGAGGACAGCCGGTCCTGGCGACCTGGCGGCCACGCTCACTGAATTCGGACGCACTCGGCGGGAGGGCCGCCGCGCCGGGGATTTTGGGGATTTGAGGAGCGGGGCCAAAAAGGTTTCACTTCACCGCGTCCCGCGTCCGCCAAAGGCTGCCCAAGTCGACCAGACTCGCCAGCAACACGCAGGTCGCGAGAGCCAGCATGACTGTCTAATGGATGCAACGCAGTGGGGGATGCTAATCTGCCAATCAGTCTAATCAGAGCCACTTTGATAAAAACATGTCATAACGCTGGATCCATGTGCATTGGGTCGAAAAAAAGAAGCATCTTTGTTTTTCTACGTCTTTTGCCTACTTCTGCAGGCCTGTAGGGCGATGGTTGTATGATTATTCTCCAAGGGGAAAATGGAGGGGGAGCAGCTGGAATACGGAAGGTGCCACGCCCTTTGGCCCCTTAGCCCTTTGCCTCGGTGTTTTCCATGAGAATTGCTGGGCCGTCTACGACTTGCATCCGACCTTGGGGGCAGGCCTTATGGCGGGGAGGTGAGAGCGAGACACAGGTGGGGTGGCGATGATGGTGTGTCTGTCACGCAACAAGGCCTAGGACGGCCTAGGGCTGTCCTAGGGACCAGCGACAAACAGCATCGACTTTGTATTCAGACGGGAAACAGTCGATTACAGTGCAGCTTAGAGAGAAGACGACGACGCTAGTGACAAAAAAGAAAACTCTGGGCCTCTGGCATTGGGTTTTGTTCGATATATAATAATGAAATAAAAAGGACTTTTGGGAGAAAATGGAGAGTGGAAGTAGAACGCCGTAATACAATTATCATCACCCTGGGCCGAAGGAGACGATATGACGCATTCTGTCTCTGTCACTCCCCGGGCCGCTGGAGATGATATGACGCAATCCGTCTTTGTCACTCCCCTCACATCGGCCACGCCTGACCCGGTCGCAGCCCCGCCCTGTCGTCAATTTGTCGCGCCAACTTTCACCCAATTGACTCTCATTGCTTCGTCGCTCTGTCTCTTTCGCACCGGCTACGCGGCAGAAGATGCGCGACGGCTTTGCGGCAGGCGACGCGCGACAGTGTCGCGGCAGGGGAAGCACGACAGTGTCGCGGCAGGGGAAGCGCGACAGTGACGCGGCGAGGGAAGCGCAACAGTGTCGCGGCAGGGGAAGCGCGACAGTGTCGCGGCAGGGGAAGCGCGACAGTGTCGCGGCGAGGGAAGCGCGACAGTGTCGCGGCAGGGGAAGCGCGACAGTGTCGCGGCAGGGGAAGCGCGACAGTGTCGCGGCAGGGGAAGCGCGACAGTGTCGCGGCAGGCGAAGCGCGACAGTGTCGCGGCGAGGGAAGCGCGACAGTGTCGCGGCAGGGGAAGCGCGACAGTGTCGCGGCAGGGGAAGCGCGACCTTGTCGCGGCGAGGGAAGCGCGACAGTGTCGCGGCAGGCGAAGCGCGACAGTGTCGCGGCGAGGGAAGCGCGACAGTGTCGCGGCGAGGGAAGCGCGACAGTGTCGCGGCAGGGGAAGCGCGACAGTGTCGCGGCAGGCGAAGCGCGACAGTGTCGCGGCAGGGGAAGCGCGACAGTGTCGCGGCAGGGGAAGCGCGACAGTGTCGCGGCAGGGGAAGCGCGACAGTGTCGCGGCAGGCGAAGCGCGACAGTGTCGCGGCGAGGGAAGCGCGACAGTGTCGCGGCGAGGGAAGCGCGACAGTGTCGCGGCGAGGGAAGCGCGACAGTGTCGCGGCGAGAGAAGCGCGACAGTGTCGCGGCAGGGGAAGCGCGACAGTGTCGCGGCAGGGGAAGCGCGACAGTGTCGCGGCAGGCGAAGCGCGACAGTGTCGCGGCAGGGGAAGCGCGACAGTGTCGCGGCAGGCGAAGCGCGACAGTGTCGCGGCAGGCGAAGCGCGACAATGTCGCGGCGAGGGAAGCGCGACAGTGTCGCGGCGAGGGAAGCGCGACAGTGTCGCGGCGAGGGAAGCGCGACAGTGTCGCGGCAGGGGAAGCGCGACAGTGTCGCGGCAGGCGAAGCGCGACAGTGTGGCGGCAGGCGACGCGCGACAGTGTCGCGGCAGGCGAAGCGCGACATTGTCGCGGCAGGCGAAGCGCGACAGTGTCGCGGCGAGGGAAGCGCGACAGTGTCGCGGCAGGGGAAGCGCGACCTTGTCGCGGCAGGGGAAGCGCGACAGTGTCGCGGCAGGCGAAGCGCGACAGTGTCGCGGCAGGGGAAGCGCGACAGTGTCGCAGCAGGGGAAGCGCGACCTTGTCGCGGCGAGGGAAGCGCGACAGTGTCGCGGCAGGCGAAGCGCGACAGTGTCGCGGCGAGGGAAGCGCGACAGTGTCGCGGCGAGGGAAGCGCGACAGTGTCGCGGCGAGGGAAGCGCGACAGTGTTGCGGCAGGCGACGCGCGACAGTGTCGCGGCAGGCGAAGCGCGACAGTGTCGCGGCAGGCGAAGCGCGACAGTGTCGCGGCAGGCGAAGCGCGACAGTGTCGCGGCAGGGGGAAACGCGACAGTGTCGCGGCAGGGGAAGCGCGACCTTGTCGCGGCGAGGGAAGCGCGACAGTGTCGCGGCAGGCGAAGCGCGACAGTGTCGCGGCGAGGGAAGCGCGACAGTGTCGCGGCGAGGGAAGCGCGACAGTGTCGCGGCGAGGGAAGCGCGACAGTGTTGCGGCAGGCGACGCGCGACAGTGTCGCGGCAGGCGAAGCGCGACAGTGTCGCGGCAGGCGAAGCGCGACAGTGTCGCGGCAGGCGAAGCGCGACAGTGTCGCGGCGAGGGAAGCGCGACAGGGTCGCGGCAGGGGAAGCGCGACAGTGTCGCGGCAGGCGAAGCGCGACAGTGTCGCGGCAGGGGAAGCGCGACAGTGTCGCGGCAGGGGAAGCGCGACAGTGTCGCGGCGAGGGAAGCGCGACAGTGTCGCGGCGAGGGAAGCGCGACAGTGTCGCGGCGAGGGAAGCGCGACAGTGTCGCGGCGAGGGAAGCGCGACAGTGTCGCGGCAGGGGAAGCGCGACAGTGTCGCGGCAGGGGAAGCGCGACAGTGTCGCGGCAGGGGAAGCGCGACAGTGTCGCGGCAGGGGAAGCGCGACAGTGTCGCGGCAGGGGAAGCGCGACAGTGTCGCGGCAGGCGAAGCGCGACAGTGTCGCGGCAGGCGAAGCGCGACAGTGTCGCGGCGAGGGAAGCGCGACAGTGTCGCGGCGAGGGAAGCGCGACAGTGTCGCGGCGAGGGAAGCGCGACAGTGTCGCGGCGGGGGAAGCGCGACAGTGTGGCGGCGGGCGAAGCGCGACAGTGTGGCGGCTGGGGAAGCGCGACAGTGTCGCGGCAGGCGAAGCGCGACATTGTCGCGGCAGGCGAAGCGCGACAGTGTCGCGGCGAGGGAAGCGCGACAGTGTCGCGGCAGGGGAAGCGCGACCTTGTCGCGGCAGGGGAAACGCGACAGTGTCGCGGCAGGGGAAGCGCGACAGTGTCGCGGCAGGCGAAGCGCGACAGTGTCGCGGCAGGGGAAGCGCGACAGTGTCGCGGCAGGGGAAGCGCGACCTTGTCGCGGCGAGGGAAGCGCGACAGTGTCGCGGCAGGCGAAGCGCGACAGTGTCGCGGCGAGGGAAGCGCGACAGTGTCGCGGCGAGGGAAGCGCGACAGTGTCGCGGCGAGGGAAGCGCGACAGTGTTGCGGCAGGCGACGCGCGACAGTGTCGCGGCAGGCGAAGCGCGACAGTGTCGCGGCAGGCGAAGCGCGACAGTGTCGCGGCAGGCGAAGCGCGACAGTGTCGCGGCGAGGGAAGCGCGACAGTGTCGCGGCAGGGGAAGCGCGACAGTGTCGCGGCAGGCGAAGCGCGACAGTGTCGCGGCAGGGGAAGCGCGACAGTGTCGCGGCAGGGGAAGCACGACAGTGTCGCGGCAGGGGAAGCGCGACAGTGTCGCGGCGAGGGAAGCGCAACAGTGTCGCGGCAGGGGAAGCGCGACAGTGTCGCGGCAGGGGAAGCGCGACAGTGTCGCGGCAGGGGAAGCGCGACAGTGTCGCGGCGAGGGAAGCGCGTCAGTGTCGCGGCAGGGGAAGCGCGACAGTGTCGCGGCAGGGGAAGCGCGACAGTGTCGCGGCGAGGGAAGCGCGACAGTGTCGCGGCAGGGGAAGCGCGACCTTGTCGCGGCGAGGGAAGCGCGACAGTGTCGCGGCAGGCGAAGCGCGACAGTGTCGCGGCGAGGGAAGCGCGACAGTGTCGCGGCGAGGGAAGCGCGACAGTGTCGCGGCGAGGGAAGCGCGACAGTGTTGCGGCAGGCGACGCGCGACAGTGTCGCGGCAGGCGAAGCGCGACAGTGTCGCGGCAGGCGAAGCGCGACAGTGTCGCGGCAGGCGAAGCGCGACAGTGTCGCGGCGAGGGAAGCGCAACAGTGTCGCGGCAGGGGAAGCGCGACAGTGTCGCGGCAGGCGAAGCGCGACAGTGTCGCGGCAGGGGAAGCGCGACAGTGTCGCGGCAGGGGAAGCGCGACAGTGTCGCGGCAGGCGAAGCGCGACAGTGTCGCGGCGAGGGAAGCGCGACAGTGTCGCGGCGAGGGAAGCGCGACAGTGTCGCGGCGAGGGAAGCGCGACAGTGTCGCGGCGAGGGAAGCGCGACAGTGTCGCGGCAGGGGAAGCGCGACAGTGTCGCGGCAGGCGAAGCGCGACAGTGTCGCGGCAGGGGAAGCGCGACAGTGTCGCGGCAGGGGAAGCGCGACAGTGTCGCGGCAGGCGAAGCGCGACAGTGTCGCGGCAGGCGAAGCGCGACAGTGTCGCGGCGAGGGAAGCGCGACAGTGTCGCGGCGAGGGAAGCGCGACAGTGTCGCGGCGAGGGAAGCGCGCCAGTGTCGCGGCGGGGGAAGCGCGACAGTGTGGGGTAGTTCTTTCTCAAATCGCACGACCCCCGAAATCGATGTCTCGGATTCGGACCAAACTTGGTGGACTCATTGCTTGGGTCACCAAAACCAAGTTTCTGACCCCGAAAAATTTTTTTTTGCTCTAAAAATATTTTTTTCCCCTAAAAGTTTTAAAAAAATGGACCAAAATCGAATTTTCGTCCAATTGACCCTACATTGTGCAAAGTTGTTTTTTCAACGTCTTTTGATCTTATTTTATCCTATTTTATCCTATCCCACTCAGAAATGATTTTTAACACCACTAAAAACCATGAAAACGAAAAAATTTTTAAACGTTTTCTTGAATACCCAAAAATGCATCCAAATTTTTTTCATAAATTTTTTTTTTTTAAAATTCATCTTTTGGTCCTCTAACATGTGTCAAAAATTGGGAGAGTTAAATTTGAATTGCCTTTAAAAAAATTTTTTTTCCCACTTTTTTCAAAGAAAATTTTCACTGAAATGACTAAATTTTATAAAGTTTTCAGCAAGACTATTCAAGTCTCATGGCTCCGGGGTCCTCCTGGATGGGCAGGGATGTTGGAAATGTATTACTGAGTAGATAGTAGCTTCAAGATGTTTATTTTTAATTATTTTAGATGGTTGACAAGCAATACCGGTAAGTTGCCCTAGACTCCGGCCCATAGGCCCCGATCCGACCCCGACCCGGTCCCGATTTGGGCCCCCGCCCCGGGCCCGGACCCGGCCGACCCGGCCCAGCCCCGGGGAAAAGCCCCCGGCCGACACCCGGTCGCCCCATAGGAATCCGGCAAAGCCTTGGCTAAGCCCCGCAGAGTCCGACCGAGCCCGGGCCACGGTGTAAGAGTGCACCAACCGAAGAGTGGTCTCCCTACACCGTAAGTCCGGACTGGGGGGGGTTCCGCCGGCACAGTGTAGGTAGACCACTCTTCGGGTGGTGCACTCTTACACCGTGGCCGGATTTGGGCCGGTCGGTTTGACTCTCCCGGGGGCTTGGCCAAGGCTTTGCCGGATTCCTATGGGGCGACCGGTGTCGGCCGGCCCGGCCGCTTGGCCGGGTCTGACCCGGGGTCTCGGCCGGGTTTTTCCCGGGGTCGGGGCCCGGGTCTCGGCCGGTCCGGGCCGGGTGGGGGCCCAAAGTCGGGCCCGGGGTCGGGGTCGGATCGGGGCCTAGGGGCCCGGGAGTCTAGGGCAACTTCCCGGGTATTGCTTGTCAACCATCTAAAATAATTAAAAAAAAACATCTTGAAGCTCCCATCTACTCAGTAATACATTTCCAACATCCCTGCCCATCCAGGAGGACCCGGGGCCATGAGACTTGAATAGTCTTGCTGAAAATTTGATAAATTGAGTCATTTCAGTGAAAATTTTCTTTGAAAAAAATGGAAAAAATTATTTTAAAGGGAATTCAAATTTAACCTCCCAAATTTTTTTACACATGTTAGAGGACCAAAAGATGAATTTAAAAAAAATTTTCATGAAAAAATTTGGATGCATTTTTTGGGTATTCAAGAAAACGTTAAAATTTTGTCGTTTTTTATGGTTTTAGTGGTGTTAAAAATCATTTCTGAGTGGGATAGGATAAATAGGATAAAAAAAGATCAAAAAACGTTGAAAAAACAACTTTGCACAATGTAGGGGCAATTGACGAAAATTCGATTTTTGGTCCATTTTTTAACACTTTTAGGGGAAAAAAAATTTTTAGAGCAAAAAAAATTTTTTGGGTCAGAAAATTTGGTTTTTGGGGACCCAAGCAATGAGTCCACCAAATTTGGTCCGAATCCGAGACATCGATTTCGGGGGTCGTGCGATTTGAGAAAGAACTACCCTGTGGCGGCGAGGGAAGCGCGACAGTGTCGCGGCAGGCGACGCGCGACAGTGTCGCGGCAGGCGAAGCGCGACATTGTCGCGGCAGGCGAAGCGCGACAGTGTCGCGGCGAGGGGAAACGCGACAGTGTCGCGGCAGGGGGAAACGCGACAGTGTCGCGGCAGGGGAAGCGCGACAGTGTCGCGGCAGGGGAAACGCGACAGTGTCGCGGCGAGGGAACGCGACAGTGTCGCGGCGGGGAAGCGCGACAGTGTCGCGGCAGGGGAAGCGCGACAGTGTCGCGGCAGGGGAAGCGCGACAGTGTCGCGGCAGGCGAAGCGCGACAGTGTCGCGGCGAGGGAAGCGCGACAGTGTCGCGGCAGGGGAAGCTCGACATTGTCGCGCGAGGGAAGCGCGACAGTGTCGCGGCAGGGGAAGCGCGACAGTGTCGCGGCAGGGGAAGCGCGACAGTGTCGCAGAAGGGGAAGCGCGACAGTGTCGCAGAAGGGGAAGCGCGACAGTGTCGCGGCAGGCGAAGCGCGACAGTGTCGCGGCAGGCGAAGCGCGACAGTGTCGCGGCGAGGGAAGCGCGACAGTGTCGCGGCGAGGAAGCGCGACAGTGTCGCGGCAGGGGAAGCGCGACAGTGTCGCGGCAGGCGAAGCGCGACAGTGTGGCGGCAGGCGACGCGCGACAGTGTCGCGGCAGGCGAAGCGCGACAGTGTCGCGGCAGGCGAAGCGCGACAGTGTCGCGGCGAGGGAAGCGCGACAGTGTCGCGGCGAGGGAAGCGCGACAGTGTCGCGGCGAGGGAAGCGCGACAGTGTTGCGGCAGGCGACGCGCGACAGTGTCGCGGCAGGCGAAGCGCGACAGTGTCGCGGCAGGCGAAGCGCGACAGTGTCGCGGCGAGGGAAGCGCGACAGTGTCGCGGCAGGGGAAGCGCGACAGTGTCGCGGCAGGCGAAGCGCGACAGTGTCGCGGCAGGGGAAGCGCGACAGTGTCGCGGCAGGGGAAGCGCGACAGTGTCGCGGCGAGGGAAGCGCGACAGTGTCGCGGCAGGCGACGCGCGACAGTGTCGCGGCAGGCGAAGCGCGACAGTGTCGCGGCAGGCGAAGCGCGACAGTGTCGCGGCAGGCGAAGCGCGACAGTGTCGCGGCAGGCGAAGCGCGACAGTGTCGCGGCAGGCGACGCGCGACAGTGTCGCGGCAGGCGAAGCGCGACAGTGTCGCGGCAGGCGAAGCGCGACAGTGTCGCGGCGAGGGAAGCGCGACAGTGTCGCGGCGAGGGAAGCGCGACAGTGTCGCGGCGAGGGAAGCGCGACAGTGTTGCGGCAGGCGACGCGCGACAGTGTCGCGGCAGGCGAAGCGCGACAGTGTCGCGGCAGGCGAAGCGCGACAGTGTCGCGGCGAGGGAAGCGCGACAGTGTCGCGGCAGGGGAAGCGCGACAGTGTCGCGGCAGGCGAAGCGCGACAGTGTCGCGGCAGGGAAGCGCGACAGTGTCGCGGCAGGGGAAGCGCGACAGTGTCGCGGCGAGGGAAGCGCGACAGTGTCGCGGCAGGCGACGCGCGACAGTGTCGCGGCAGGCGAAGCGCGACAGTGTCGCGGCAGGCGAAGCGCGACAGTGTCGCGGCAGGCGAAGCGCGACAGTGTCGCGGCAGGCGAAGCGCGACAGTGTCGCGGCAGGGGAAGCGCGACAGTGTCGCGGCGAGGGAAGCGCGGCAGTGTCGCGGCGAGGGAAGCGCGACAGTGTCGCGGCAGGGGAAGCGCGACAGTGTCGCGGCAGGGGAAGCGCGACAGTGTCGCGGCAGGGGAAGCGCGACAGTGTCGCGGCAGGCGAAGCGCGACAGTGTCGCGGCGAGGGAAGCGCGACAGTGTCGCGGCGAGGGAAGCGCGACAGTGTCGCTGCGAGGGAAGCGCGACAGTGTCGCGGCGAGGGAAGCGCGACAGTGTCGCGGCAGGGGAAGCGCGACAGTGTCGCGGCAGGGGAAGCGCGACAGTGTCGCGGCAGGGGAAGCGCGACAGTGTCGCGGCGAGGGAAGCGCGACAGTGTCGCGGCAGGCGAAGCGCGACAGTGTCGCGGCAGGCGAAGCGCGACAGTGTCGCGGCAGGGGAAGCACGACAGTGTCGCGGCAGGGGAAGCGCGACAGTGTCGCGGCGAGGGAAGCGCGACAGTGTCGCGGCGAGGGAAGCGCGACAGTGTCGCGGCGAGGGAAGCGCGACAGTGTCGCGGCAGGGAAGCGCGACAGTGTCGCGGCAGGGGAAGCGCGACAGTGTCGCGGCAGGGGAAGCGCGACAGTGTCGCGGCAGGGGAAGCGCGACAGTGTCGCGGCAGGGGAAGCGCGACAGTGTCGCGGCAGGGGAAGCGCGACAGTGTCGCGGCAGGCGAAGCGCGACAGTGTCGCGGCGAGGGAAGCGCGACAGTGTCGCGGCAGGGGAAGCGCGACAGTGTCGCGGCAGGCGAAGCGCGACAGTGTCGCGGCAGGGGAAGCGCGACAGTGTCGCGGCAGGGGAAGCGCGACAGTGTCGCGGCAGGCGAAGCGCGACAGTGTCGCGGCGAGGGAAGCGCGACAGTGTCGCGGCGAGGGAAGCGCGACAGTGTCGCGGCGAGGGAAGCGCGACAGTTTCGCGGCGAGGGAAGCGCGACAGTGTCGCGGCAGGGAAGCGCGACAGTGTCGCGGCAGGGGAAGCAAGACAGTGTCGCGGCAGGGAAGCGCGACAGTGTCGGGCAGGGGAAGCGCGACAGTGTCGCCGCAGGGGAAGCGCGACAGTGTCGCGGCAGGCGAAGCGCGACAGTGTCGCGGCGAGGGAAGCGCGACAGTGTCGCGGCAGGGGAAGCGCGACAGTGTCGCGGCAGGCGAAGCGCGACAGTGTCGCGGCGAGGGAAGCGCGACAGTGTCGCGGCGAGGGAAGCGCGACAGTGTCGCTGCGAGGGAAGCGCGACAGTGTCGCGGCGAGGGAAGCGCGACAGTGTCGCGGCAGGGGAAGCGCGACAGTGTCGCGGCAGGGGAAGCGCGACAGTGTCGCGGCAGGGGAAGCGCGACAGTGTCGCGGCAGGGGAAGCGCGACAGTGTCGCGGCAGGGGAAGCGCGACAGTGTCGCGGCAGGGGAAGCGCGACAGTGCCGCGGCAGGCGAAGCGCGACAGTGTCGCGGCGAGGGAAGCGCGACAGTGTCGCGGCAGGGGAAGCGCGACAGTGTCGCGGCAGGCGAAGCGCGACAGTGTCGCGGCAGGGGAAGCGCGACAGTGTCGCGGCAGGGGAAGCGCGACAGTGTCGCGGCAGGCGAAGCGCGACATGGTCGCGGCGAGGGAAGCGCGACAGTGTCGCGGCGAGGGAAGCGCGACAGTGTCGCGGCGAGGGAAGCGCGACAGTGTCGCGGCGAGGGAAGCGCGACAGTGTCGCGGCAGGGGAAGCGCGACAGTGTCGCGGCAGGGGAAGCGCGACAGTGTCGCGGCAGGGAAGCGCGACAGTGTCGCCGCAGGGGAAGCGCGACAGTGTCGCGGCAGGCGAAGCGCGACAGTGTCGCGGCAGGCGAAGCGCGACAGTGTCGCGGCGAGGGAAGCGCGACAGTGTCGCGGCGAGGGAAGCGCGACAGTGTCGCGGCGAGGGAAGCGCGACAGTGTCGCGGCAGGGAAGCGCGACAGTGTCGCGGCAGGGGAAGCGCGACAGTGTCGCCGCAGGGGAAGCGCGACAGTGTCGCGGCAGGCGAAGCGCGACAGTGTCGCGGCAGGGGAAGCGCGACAGTGTCGCGGCAGGGGAAGCACGACAGTGTCGCGGCAGGGGAAGCGCGACAGTGTCGCGGCGAGGGAAGCGCAACAAGGTCGCGGCAGGGAAAGCGCGACAGTGTCGCGGCAGGGGAAGCGCGACAGTGTCGCGGCAGGGGAAGCGCGACAGTGTCGCGGCGAGGGAAGCGCGACAGTGTCGCGGCAGGGGAAGCGCGACAGTGTCGCGGCAGGGGAAGCGCGACAGTGTCGCGGCAGGGGAAGCGCGACAGTGTCGCGGCAGGCGAAGCGCGACAGTGTCGCGGCGAGGGAAGCGCGACAGTGTCGCGGCGAGGGAAGCGCGACAGTGTCGCGGCGAGGGAAGCGCGACAGTGTCGCGGCGAGGGAAGCGCGACAGTGTCGCGGCAGGGGAAGCGCGACAGTGTCGCGGCAGGGGAAGCGCGACAGTGTCGCGGCAGGGAAGCGCGACAGTGTCGCAGCAGGGGAAGCGCGACAGTGTCGCGGCAGGCGAAGCGCGACAGTGTCGCGGCAGGCGAAGCGCGACAGTGTCGCGGCGAGGGAAGCGCGACAGTGTCGCGGCAGGGGAAGCGCGACAGTGTCGCGGCGAGGGAAGCGCGACAGTGTCGCGGCAGGGGAAGCGCGACAGTGTCGCGGCAGGCGAAGCGCGACAGTGTCGCGGCGAGGGAAGCGCGACAGTGTCGCGGCAGGGGAGGCGCGACATTGTCGCGGCAGGGGAAGCGCGACAGTGTCGCGGCAGGCGAAGCGCGACAGTGTCGCGGCGAGGGAAGCGCGACAGTGTCGCGGCGAGGGAAGCGCGACAGTGTCGCGGCGAGGGAAGCGCGACAGTGTCGCGGCAGGCGAAGCGCGACAGTGTCGCGGCAGTGTCGCAGCAGGGGAAGCGCGTTCTGCTAAAGTGATGGCGAATCTCTGCCAAATGGAATCCCAGCTTAGGCTGCCTGGATTCGGATTCATAACTGGGTCCGTCCAATCCAGTGCCTTTTTGCTCCTCCCCGCTGCCGTCGCCTTGGCCAACTCTAATCAGAGGGGAGGGGGAGGGGGCGGGGAGAGGGCGCGTGACCAGAGAGAAGTTTGATTACTCCGGGGCGGCCACTACACCGTCTATGCGGCGCAGCATCCAGCACAGCAAAAAAATGGACTCTAACACTCTCGTCGCCATACATGCATGCGTTTTTACCGTGTGGTTAGCTCGGGAGTCTTCAATCTCACACTGCGGTAGCTGCAGCGTTTGCCAGTGAGTCACAGAGAAGCACTCCCGTCTTTTATTGAGGAGTGCCGTGGCCGTGGCGTGGCCGCGGACGGCTGCCTCCGAACACAGCCACTCTGTCTCTCTCGCACTCGCGGGGCATCCCGTAGGGGTGCGAGAGAGACAGACGGACGCAGCCTGCCGGCCCGGGCAGTGACTGATGGCTGACCTAAAACCCAGCGGCAGCTCCAAGTATTATGCGTCCGATTTGAGGGGGCAGGGCGGGCAGGGCGGCAGGCAGGTGGAGGGGCTCGCGTTCGGCTTCTGCAATTAGCCTTGCCCCATTAGGTTAATCTTTTCGGGTCAAACTTTCACCCGGCGCCCTTTGCACAGCGTCACACCGAGTACCACTCAGAAATAGATCCCTGCCGTGCAGACTGTGGGCATGCCGCAATCGGGCGGCCCATCACTGGGCGGCGTGGGTTGAGCAAGCCGATGCAGAACCAGAGCACCTTTGTGTGGACAGACGAACCCAGCCCCGGGTCACGCAACTCCTCCCCCACCCCCTGGTGCCCCTTGGCGCCCCTGGAGTGCGGCCAACGACGCGGCGCCACGCGAACCGCGTCGCTCTGTCTCTCTCGCACCTTAACGGAACGCCCCGTGAGTGCGAGAGAGACAGAGCGACGAAAACGACTTTAGCCACGCCTCCGCGCCAACGAGTTGCCACACCAGTGCGGCGGCGCGGCTTCGACGAGGCGGCAAATTGTTTCAAGTTTTCGCCGTTTTTGTTGAATCTTCTGCTGGAATTTCCGGCCGGCCGTTTATCAACACACGGCCGGCTGACACAGACGGATCGCGCAGTCCCCGCATGCTGGCGAATTAATTAAACTCGTAACAGTCTTCTTTGCTCTGCGGCGCTCTGCGGCGCTCTGCGGCGCAGGCTGTGTGCGGCTGTGCTGGGCTGTGCGGCCAGCGGCTGGTGATGCATTGCCGCCACCCGGTCCGTCCCATCCCAGTGCGTGGCACTGCGTGCCGAATGCCTCCAGTGGGCGCGGCTGTGGGCTCAGTTGTGGGTGTGCGCACTGTTGGAAATGGTTTTGAAAACCCTGAGGGTCGCTTGAGGATCAAGAGCGTGGGAATTCGTGCCAGAGGACTGACATCTGGGACGGCGTAGTTGGACGTAGCCTTGGCCAAAAAGTGCGTTTGACGATCCTTCAACGTGCACAGAGACCCTCTAGTCGCAGCTTGAGGGGCTGGCCCCTTTAATGCGTTTAAGCACACCTCTTGGCGGTGCCGTGGCGCGGTTCGCCTTGCCATTAATAAAGCAAAGCGGGGCGGGGCGTTCGAGGCGCTCAAAGCCTCCAGCCTCTTTCTAATCAGTGCAGCGGCAAAAGTGGGGCGGTGCGGAGGTATCGCCTTCCCGAGATAGAAAGAAAGATGAATTCGAAACTGTCGGTTGCCACGCCGAGGCCGAGACTGAAGCCCGTGCTGGGTCTGAAGGCCGATTGGGAAGGGCTTTCAAGCTTTCAGCTAATGGACCACAGCCCACAGCCCGACCCCCAACGGCGAGCGGCCTCGCTCCGAACAAGGTCGCTCTGTCTCTCTCGCCGCCGCGGGCCGCCACACGCGTGCGAGAGAGACGGCGAGACGAAAACACCTTCCGGACGCTGCCGGCAGGCCTGGTATCACGGTCCATCGGCCCGCCGGCGGGCTTGGTTACAGCCCGACTCTTCACAGATTAGACCAATTTGACCGAGGACACCGCAGAGATTGCCTTTATTTAACAAGCTGGTGGCCCGCTGAAATTCAACCGCCAGGCACAGCGTTTGTCATTGTAGCGCTGATTGGTTCAACTCCAACGAGAAGGCGAAAAAGGAAACGAAACAAAGCAGATCGGAGTATCACGCGTTCCCTTTCCTTGCTCTGTTTGCGCACGTTTGTGTGTGTGCGCGACCGGCCAACACACCCCGCTCGCTTAAATTAATTCGTTTTTATTCTCTCTCGCATTCGCAGGATTGGCGGGCCACATGGACCCGGGCTTGTTCGAGGCCGGTAACTGCACCGCCTGGAACTTCGACGCCGGAACCAACTCACCGTATAATTGTTCTTTCCGGAACTTCACCGGCGCTGAAGGTGAGCAAGTTTTCATTTCCGGGTTGTGGGCAGTGGATATCTTCAGGTGCACTGCTGAAACAATCTCCTTAAAAAGTACCCAACGAATTTTGGAAAGGTGTTTGGAAAATTCCATCCAGGACAGTACCCTTGACCTTTTTGGTCTTCGAGTTTATGGCCCTAATCAATGGCTTCAACCTTAGACCAAAATTAAGTGACAATATTCTGAAGTTTCTAACAGAGCGGAAAGGGCGCATTCATTTTTACCGCAGACCTTTTGTGACTTTTCAAATTATTTTAGCAGCGTCGAGAGCAAGCAAATTGGGATCTCCCCCTGCCTAACAGCCCTGCCAGTCGTTCGCCCCCTCCCCTCCCCCCCCCCTCGCTGATAGCCAGACCGCGCTCGAGACACGGAGGGACTTCTACGCCCCCAACCTGGTCTGGAGAGCCTGCGGGCGTTCGCGCTGTGACAAAAATATGCACGCCGTTACAACGGAAAGGTTGGCCGCTGCAGGTGAAAAATGAGTCTCCTTAACGGCGCGGCGTTTTTCACCGCCTTTCCGCGCGACAGGTGGAAGGGGGGGGGAGCGTTACGTCCTCAGATGGGACCATGGCATGTGACCTGAAGCAACATCCATCCTCATACGGGGGCCTCAAGTATAGACACGTCAGTGTGGCACAGCTGCCACGGCAACTCTGCCTCCATACCCCCCCTCCAAAAAAAGACTGATATGAGCTTTTATTTTGATGTAACTTTTTTTTTAGGTCATTGGGCCTGCCCCCCTCTCACTCGCGCTGCCGCCAATTTGACACTAATAGGCTGCTGCTTTTCCCCGTCCAAACGAGAGTGGCACGGCGACGAAACGGGAAACCCCAGCCGGGCGAGCCTCTTTTGGCTGATCGTTACTATTGCGCAATAAGGCGGACGAGCTCCGGGAGGCGTCAAAGCACTTCAAGGCGCAGTCTTTTGTTTGTCGAGTGCTCGCGCTCCAAGCACGCATGGCAGGGACTGAAGCAAAAAACGGCTTTATCGGGCCCCGCTTTGGCCTCCTTCGCCATGAGGGGACTTTTTTTTGCAATCGCCTCGATTTTATAGCTAGCCAGTTTTAAACTCCGTAGTGCAATTGATAAAAACCTGACCTGGTAAACAGGTACTATGATATTTTGGTGGTGGGAAGTAACTTGTTATTGCCCGGGAGACCTCAAATCCTCGCTCACGGCGCGCCTAGAGGCCTTTGTTTTAGAGTGCGCTGCCCGCAGCGCGCGCTGGAGTGCTGCAGAGTGCCACAGCGCGTCGCCAAGGATCGTGTTCATTAAGGCAGGCCATCATTATGGCTGCAGCGTCGCCTCGTTGCCGTGGCAGCAGCCTGCAGCCCGGCCTGCAGCCTGCTAGGGCACCGGTAAAGCCGGTAATGAGCTGCAAGGAAGCGAGGATGGATTGTCCTTTCCTTGTCCACGTCACCCTGGTACGCATTGAGGTAGCGATCTATGCCACACTGCGCCCCTCTGACCATTGCGTGCGTTGACGGGCGCGGCCCGCGGCAGAAGCCCCCATTTCGCTCCCCTTCCTTCTCCCGCTGCAACGCTTCCCAGGACGCAGGAATGCCGAAAGCGTATTTATCTTCCGTTACCAGAAAGAACGCGGTGGTGCGACAGCGCGGCAGGAGGACATATCATGCCACCGTTTCGGATAATGAGCCAGGCGGCGCATTTTCCTCTTGGAGTGCTCGTTAGTGGGCCCCGGCGCACCAAAGGACTTGACGCGATTTTCCCCGAAGAAATGCTTGAGTAGCTTTCCGATTGCGCTTGTCGCGAAAGCTAACGAGGTCTTGGCCTTCCAGAGGAGGAGCTCTACGACGTGCCCGTCGGCGTCATCGTGCTGCTCTCCGTCTTCTACGGCACCATCTCGGCCGTGGCCGTGGTGGGCAACTCCATCGTCATCTGGATCGTGGCCACCAGCCGCAGCATGCAGAACGTCACCAACTACTACATCGCCAACCTGGCGCTGGCGGACATCGTCATCGGCCTCTTCGCCATCCCGTTCCAGGTAAGCAGCTCTGTCGTTCATAGGGCGTTCCGTGTAGGAACGAGAGAGACACAGCCACGAAAGCGACTATCGGAATCAGTTTGCAGGTCAAGAACAATGACACTGTCAGGGACCGTAGTTCGACTCGCCCCTGCTCCTTCTCCAGCCCCTCCTGCAGGCCCCCCTTTTTCCGCCTACGGCGCCGCCATCCAATTCTCGCTGCTTATTGCGAAGGACTGCCGGCACAAAATAAGCTGCGTTTTATTTCTGATGGTGTGCTGGACGTGCCGGCTAGGCCGTCGGGCTGCCAGTCCGGCTTACAGCCCCACCCCTCCCCCTCCCACGCGGGGGGCGCGGCTGGCCGGTGGCACCCCCTAGCGCCGCTGGATTTCGGGACGTTTTAAGAACCACCACTGTAAAAAGTTGGCAATGAAACCTTGTGGGGGAAACTTGGTGCGCGCCTTGCAGTGGCGCGGGGCTGGCCCGGGCTGGCTGGCTCGGGGACTGGCAGAAAATGAGGCGGCACCGTTTTTTGTTCCATTTTCGCGAGCCAACGCGTCGCCCCGGGTCCCGTTGTGCGCCGAGGCTAACTGCTCTGTGTTCATCTACAGCCACCGCCTGCGGCCTGATTTTTTCAGTGACGCCAGACGGTCAATTCAGTGGGCGTGCCGTTTCATTCCGTTGTACTTGAGCACGGCGATGTGAGAAGCGAAATCGGTTTGTGAACGCCCCGCGTCCGTAGTGCTCCGCGTGTTCGGCGCGTAGAGCAGTGAGGTTTGTAAAACGTCATGCCGGAGGAATCTCCACCCGTATCACCGGGGCTGATCTCTCTCCTTCCTTCTCCCTCCTCTCCCCTCCCCGCCGCTCGTCACCGTCACGATGCCAAATCACGCCCATCCCGACACAGTCTGGCCCGCCCTGCCCTCCGGCCCCGGAAATGTCATAATGTCAACTCCAGTAATTGAATCTCGGCATTTTTTCCCTCAGTCTGCGCTCGTCGGCAGCGCGTCTCGCTGCGGGCTGATCCCGATCCCGATCGCTGCTTGTCTCTCTCGCACTCACTTCCTCGCAGACACTGTTCGGTCGGCCAGGCGGCACTGTGTCTCACTTTTTTCCATCCCCCCGAACGGGACGCACTCCGCGTTCGCCTCTCTCCGCACCAAATCATCCCTCCCGGGATCCCGCCCCGCAGCGCCGTGACGTCACTGCGACGCCACGGCCTCGGAGAGAGCTCTCAGCGATGTGGCGTCGGAGAGTCGCCGCGGACGTGCGCGCCGAGTCGCACTGTCTTCCCTCGCTGTTTCGTTCGCGTCGCGTCGAGACGACAAAATCACGGTGCCCTACACCGTAGGCTCTGACTCCGAACAGTGCGTTTCGTTCGCTGTCTCTCTCGCACCCACTGGGCGAGACCGTCACGACAGTGTACTGACCAGGCGCACCAGGTCGAAGAGGTCTCGCGGCAATGAAACGATTTGCCACACCACCCCTGAAAAGGTCAGACAAAACGACTTGCAAACCTTTTTTCCAGTTTTCGTCAGAGTCCGCAACATGACTCTCCGAACATGACCGCTGCGCGGCCCAGGCCGAGGCTCCGGCCATCAGCGTCACAATGTGACACGAGTAGCTGGGAAGTGCGAGACGGTGGTGGCCCACCGAGCTGCATTCCGGAGTCTCTGTCTCTCTCGCACGCGCACGGGCCGCCGCGAGAGTGCGACCGAGACGGACAGCGACGGAACGGTGTCCTGGAGGCGGTTCGGTGGGGTGGCGAGGTTGAATGCTTTCTGTCGACGTCACGGTGACGCCAGTCCTAGTGCACTACACTGGGCGACGGCGTTCGCGCCCTGTTTTTGTTTCACTACCCGAGGGAAAGGGAGGGGTGGGGGGTCGGCTACCGGTTCACCCTAAATTGAAGGCCGGAAAGCGGCAGCCGCGCCGCAAAGAGACGAGAGAACGAGACACTCCTCTGGGAACTCCCCCCCCCCCCCCCGGCCGGTCGGCAGGTTAGAGTCGGCTGTTGCCTCGGCCCGACACAAAAGGCATATGGGTGCATATGCGCCGCAATTATCAGTGGTTCGTCCCACCACGCCCCGCCCCGCCCCGCCACACCAAGCCTCGCCACGCTCCGTATGGCTCACGTCGCACCGCTGCGCCCCGCCCCTGAGGCCATGTCTCTTTTGTCCGCAGTTCCAGGCCGCCCTGCTCCAGCGCTGGATCCTGCCCAACTTCATGTGCCCGTTCTGCCCGTTCGTGCAGGTGCTGACCGTCACCGTCAGCGTGTTCACGCTCACGGCCATCGCCATCGACCGCCACCGCGCCATCCTCAACCCCCTCAGGTGAGCCACTGCATTGTTCACGCTCTCGTCCGTCACTGAAAGACAACAAACAACAACAACAACAAAACGTCAATGCGTGCGAGAGTTTTAACTAAGCTGGAGTTTTCAAAGGCTGACTCGAGGAAAAAACTACAGTTTAAAAAAATCTCATTCAACGAACGTTAATGAAAGCAGATGATACTCGTTTGGTTTTCTTATACGGGGTAGTACGCGGGATCATTCCAAAGATAGTATTTAAAATTGTGTATGAAACAAAATACACAGACCCGAGTGAGCTGCTGAGCGATTCCGAAGAGTCGTTTCGTCGCTCTGTCTCTCTCGCACTCATGGGGCACTCCGTAAGGGTGCGAGAGAGACAGAGCGACAAAGCGATCTTCTGAATCACTCGGCTGGCCGGTGTTGGTACTAGCCGTGCCGAGCTGTGGCTTGCACCGCACGCCGCCGAGCCCCAGCGAGCGCCCCAGGCCGGGCCGAATCGGGAGGCATTGTTGCGCGATACTCCGCGTCGTGGCAGGCGGGGAGGGATTGTCAATGCGAGGAGGAGGTGCCATTGTTGACGCCCGGTGCCGCTGGCGCTGTACCGCGGAGGGATTGTCGAATTCCGCGCAGGCTGCGCCTCATTGCCAGCCAGCCAGCCAGCCACACGCACCAGCCCGCCCCGGCCGCCAGCCCCTAATATTGTTAGGATACGCGCTTGGTTTCTGGACTCGAGAGTAAAAGCACGCTGACACCTTCATTTGTGTATAGTAGTTTTAAGTATGTTTCAAGTGTGAAGGTATCATCTGCTAAAAAGTAAAATGAAGTTTTTTCTTCTTTTACCTTTTTGGGGGCCATTTAGCCCTGCGAATGAATCCCGGCGCCGGCCCGGTTTTCAGATTGAGTGCCTCGGCGGACTGCCGGCGGCTCGGCAGACCGGCGCCAGCCACCCGAATCTGTTGACCATCCCTCACTCAGTTGGGTCGGCCTGATAAGTTTACGGCCTCAAGGACCAGCAGCAGCAGCCGAGGGCTGAGCCGCCGCCGCTCTGCTGCCGCCCCCCACTCCGCCCCCCACTCCCCCCACTCCACTCCACTCTCTCTCCCGCGCAGATACCGCCAATCCCAGGAGAGTCTCTTCTCAGGCCCGGTCGGTATGCGTCCCGCTTTGCGCGCCGTCTTGCGTGCTGAAGCACTCCCACGGCATTGCGCTGAGGGAGTAGGGGGCGGGGGAGGGTGGCGGCGCCAGGGGCGCTGGGGACACCGTCGGCCGCATTGCCTTGCATCGGGGATGCATTTCTCGGAGTCAGGGCTCCAGAAGATTCAAACTCAAGAACCAAAAACTGTACCTAGAAGTCGAGGGGCAAAAACTCGCGCAATCATGTGTACACGGCCCCCGAAATCACACGCGAATCATTGAGAATCACGCGAAATCAAGCAATCCGAAATCAGCCAAAATCACTAAAATCGACCGAAATTAGGCAGAATCACACGAAACCAGGCCAAATCAGTCCGAAATCATTTCTTTCCGAACACAATCACACGCAATCACGCTCAACATCACCCTGGTGCGTCGCGAAATAAGGCAAAATCAGCCATGAAATCAATTAAAACCATGCGCAATCATTGCGTTTTCCGAATCATGTGTACACGAAAATCCCGAGTTTTTGCCCCCTCGCTAGAAGTATTCTTTCAAGATTTTGCCGAAATTAATCCGAATACTGGGTCGCGTGCGGGCACGGTAACGCGCTGTGGCATTGAACCCGATTGAACCACTGTGAAATTCGCTGGATTTTGGATGTCGAGAGAGTGGCGGGGCGCGTCTTCCGAACAGTGCAGTACCCGTGTCACCGGTGTCACACCTCAGCCGAGACTCGGCCCCGGCTCCATCCGGGCGAAAAAGGACGGCAGAGCTCGGGGACAGACCGCACGGCCGCAGGGCCTGACCTTCCCCCACCCCACCTCCACCTCGAGGAGGAGCGGACTGATGGAAGCCTGCGCGCATATCGGACCACCCGCGGCGGGCGCCACTTGTGCGAATAGCCCCCTCTAGCATCCCCCCCCCCCCACACACCGACCGCAGCTACGCCGCCGCCCGGAGATGTACACTGGGCCGAGCGGGCAACAGCTGTTCGCGCATGACTACAGTGGCGGGCCGCGCGGGCCGCGGTGGAGGCATATGGCCCATTTCTGCTTGGCTACGAGTTGAGGGCGGGCTGGCTGCCCGGCTGGCTGCCCGGCTGGCTGCCCGGCTGGCTGCCCGGCTGGCCGCTGGCGGGGCTGGCAGGGCTGGCAGGCCGGCGGCGCTGGCGAAGGCGATGTTTGTGTCAGTGTTATGGCGAGGAATAACGAGAAACACAGTTTTATGACGAGGTCGGCACGTTCTCATCGTTGCTCGCCGCGTTCCGTTCCGCGCCACTCGCCGAATTCCCTTCGACGCAAAAAGGCATCGCGGCAACGCACAACGCACGTGTCGGAAGTTGAGAGCAAGGAGAGGGCGAGGCTAACAGTTGCCTCTGCCGCCAAACTGTTTCCACACCAGCAACGACGCCAGACGGGGGCGGTTGGTTGGTCGGGCTGGACCCGTAACGGGCTCGCTGGCTTGCTCGCTCCACAAATGACCCCACTTCGGCCGTGCACTAAACTAGGCATCTCTCTGGGGCCGTCCACGTCACCGGCACGCCGCGGCAGTGTGTGTGACCCCACTGGAGGGGCCGCCCCCGCCCCCACCCCCACCCCCAGGGAGCGGAGCGCCGTGGATCCCTCTGCAGACTCCACTTACCAGTAGTGTGTACCCAGTAGTGAGTCACCACTGGCAGGCACCACCTTCGCAGCTTTTAAACAGGGGTGACGACGAACCACTGCCTACAAGGACCTGCCGTGACTGCTGCGAAAAATCGTTTTGCAGTGCATCAGCAGAAGCTGAGCCGGGCGCGGAACGTTTTCTTGGCCAATTGGTGAACCTTGATGAATTTTACAAAGTAGGGTTCTTATTGGTGGATCCGCTTTCCTAACGGTGTAGGAGCACCGACCCAACCGGAAAAGACGTCGCACACGAAAAAAAAGGGGGGGCAGCGGGATCGCTGTTTACAGTGCAAGCACAGCAATTCCGAGGCGGGGCCGCACACACGCTGCAGCGAGAAACAGAGAAGAGCAAATAAGGGAGGGTGGGGCACCTAGTGACACTTTTTGGATTTTGGCACTCACTCCGATACTGTGCGAGAAATGAATCTGCTTACACCTCAGAAGGTTGCTTTGATCCTTCCTTGATCGCAAAAAGATGTTGTGGCGTTTTGACAACACCTATTTCTATTATTTACATAGCTTCCCGCAGACCTCTGCACTTGTCACTTGGTGCCCCAGCCCGGGGCACCTAGTGACAGGTCATATAACTCACGTTACCAGCATAGAGCGACGCTCCAGCTAATTGAAAATTATCTGTTTTAGACTCTTTAAGCTTTTTAAATATCAAACCATTCTGAACGGCGCCATTTTTTTCCAAGAAACTGCATTTTACTACATTGCCAATCAAATTGAATGTTCTACGAAATTGTCGTACAAATTAGTCTCATTCATGTTTCGTTGTGTGACAATCGGTGACAATTTACTTCGTGGTTGCCAAATCGATGTTTTGAAACGTTTAAATCGTTGAAATACGGTAAACAGAGTGTGTCTGTCACTACCTGCCCCGGGGGCTCATTTCCGTTCAAAATTTGATATTAAAGAAATGAAATCAGATGTTTGAGCTGGTTCAGCGAAAACAACTTACTAAAGGTCCTTATTATTGATTAAAAGTGCCAGAACGATCGGCAGAGCCGTGTACTGGAAGAATGGCGAGAAAACATTTTGTAAAAAAAAGTCGTAAAATCTGTGATTTTGAGTAACTATTTTTTTGCTTTTATTCTAGGGGCTAACATATTTTGTTCAAAGTCTCACTTTCACTTGAACATGATTCCACAGCACAAGACCTTTAGATAAGCCACCTCAAGGTGTCTGAAAGTGCCATAGGGTGGCCAGGGCACCCCTGTGTCACTAGGTGCCCCTGCCCCTGTCACTAGGTGCCCCATCCTCCCTTACGAAAACAAAGTTTCGGGCATATTGAAAATGGTTCAGGTCGTAGTCGCCCGAAACGATTCTATTTTCCTTTTCTTTTTTTCCACGAGTGTGGCAAGTGGCGGCTTTTCCAGCGAAAGAGCAGTCATACCCGGGGCCGTGACACGCACACCTCACCTGTGCAAACGCCGCTCCCTCACACGAACCGGCTATAAACGCCGCTTTCGTCGCCCTGTCTCTCCCGCACGCAACGGGGTGCCATGTGCGTGCGAGAGAGACAGCGCGCTGCTTCGGAGGCAGGCCGCTGCTCGCGTTTAGACCCGGCAAACACGCTGTAATTTCCGCGTCAGGCTGAAGGTGAGGTTTAAGAATGGAAGTCTGAGGACAGCGCCAGAGGGCACGCGGGGAACGCGCTGCCAAGCTAGGCCGCCATAGGCCGCCGGGCCCGACCGCGGAGGCCTCACAGCGCATTTCAGGGCGACCGCGGAGGGGAGGGGAGGGGGAAGGAAGGGAGTGGAGGGGGGAGCACTTCCGTCTTGTGTGCGGGCTTTATTTCATTTCCGCTGCCTCCGCGCGCCGCGCCCCCTGCCGGCCAATCCGATCACTTCCATGGCATCGCGCTGCGACCCGACTTTTATTATTTACGGTCCGCGGGTCCACGGCGAGCCCAGGCCGGCAGCCCCGCCAGCCCCGCCAGGGAGGCAGCAATATCTCCGATCGACGAAAGACGATGGCGTGTTTTATCGGGGTATTAAGGGGCGCCCTGAAGCCTCCCAGAGGGAGTAGGCCAGCACTATAGGTCGTCTGACGGTCAACTCTTGACTTTGTGCGAGGGAGAAAAAAATTGAAGGGTTACTATGTCAGCCTCCATATTATATTTCTTATCGTGCATTCATCTCGAGACAAGCTCTTCAGGCTCAACTCTGTGGTTGATAGTCAGGCTATTCCCCCTGCTGCTCGCCCGTCGCGTTTAAGGGATACTAACCTCCCTGCGTGGGCGGTGGGCGTTCCCTCGATAGATCGGAAAATGATCGCCGTCGCGGGGCGTCGAACCCGGGGCTGCAGTATAAATCCAGGAGGACAGGTTGGAGCGACCGCCGGTACCGCAGCGCGAGCACCTCGCCTGGGGCGCACAGTGGGCCAGAAGACCGTGGAGGCGGCCAAAACTCTAGACGCGTTTTGAGCTCCAGAGTCGCTAAATGGGACTCGAACCGAACGTGTGACCCCACCAATGGATTGCTCTCCGAACGAGGAATCCATTGGTGGGGTCACACGTTCGGTTCGAGTCCCATTTAGCGAATCTGGATCTCAAAATGCGTCTAGAGTTTTGGCCGCCTCCACCGGCTTCTGGCCCACTGTGGGGCGGGGCCGACCCGTGGCGTGACGGTTCCGAAGGATGTCTCTGTCGCACTCGCAGGGCGCCCCGCCACGGTGCGAGAGAGACAGAGTGTCGAAGCGACGGGAGGCCCTCCGCTTCGGCTCCGCTGCAGCTGGCGTGCGTGGCTTGCGTGCGCGCGTCGGGATGAACGCGGATAGATCAAGTTTTCTGATGTACGAGCTACCGGCTCCGGTGGAGGGGGGTTGCGGGGCGCGGGGCGAGCGAAGGCTAGCATCTGGGGCGGGCCTGTGTTGCACGAGGAGTGACTGCGCCCTTCCCTGCTGCGGCTATATCACGAGGCGGTGAGGTGGCCGCGTGGTAGACTAGCGCGCAGATGCGTGAGACTACACGATGCAGGGTGTGCCAAGGACCTTTGCCTTGCATCTCTTCCATCACTGAAAAAAAAATATACAAACACAAAAATTTTTTACTGTGGGCTCGGAAACGGTATGGAAACTTCCGTACAGCCTCTCCGCTGTCCCAATGGAATCATCCCTTGAAAACGAAACTGCCTGGGGACCAGACTTTCTGCCTCTGCCCTACTTGGTCTGTCCTTTTGAGTGATAACAAAAACGATATCAGTGTGATGAACTTAGGACCGTTCTGTACACACAGAGTCTGATTTGCCAGTGCGGGGGTCGCCACGTGGCGGGTGGCTAATACGAGTTTCGAGCAAAATTTGAAACTTGGCTGAGAAAGGCCGGTGCCCAACACGTGTGGGTTTTTCATATTCCACCACACTCGCCCACACCACCCACATGGCGCGCCTCCGCCGTAACCTCGGGCCTGCGCAGGCTGCGGAGCTGGAGCGGTGTTTCGCAGGTCTGGGGTGGAACTCTAGCTGTAACCTTATGAAAAATCATGGCGCTCCTGAAGTAAACAAGACTAGATTCCATAGGCAGTCACGGCCAGCGCGGCGTCAACATCACTCTGCCGCTGTCGAGTCCGACCAAGTTTGCGATACCTCATGATCCTGCTTTATCGTCGCCGGGCTTTTCTCGCGCTCGCTCACACCTCCACGGGACACCCCACGAGTGGGAGAGAGACGCAGCGACACTGCTCGCTGCTTGCGGTCGGTTCGTGCTGTGCTAGCGGTCTGGTCACCATACACGTCAGCGCCACGGCCCAGGGACCGAGTCTATCTGTCTGGCACAAGGGCTGCACTGCGTGCCACTGCATTACGCCACTCTAGAGCGTCACACAGTCACCAGCGAGGCGCGCCGGCTCCCAGTGTAGTGGCAATTTCAGCGGGCGTGGGCGCGTGGTCTGGTGGATGGCGTGGTGGATGAGGCGTGGCGGTTTGGGGCGTGGCGGTTTGGGGCGTGGCGGTTTGGGGCGTGGCGGTTTGGGGCGTGGCGGTTTGGGGCGTGGCGGTACGCTCCCTTGCAGGTGGCATCTAGGCGCGGCTCACACCGGCACGCTCGGTGTGGTTTTGTACAAAGGGAAGGCCCGGGCCAGGCCTAGGCCCAGCCCGCGCTCGACTAGGCCCAGGCCTAATTGAACACGGCTTGCCGCGATAATTACAGTGCACGCACGTCACGCGGCTACATGTGCGTGACGACATGCCGGCCGCATGCCGCGTCCCATTAAAACGCGAAAACTAAGCCGGTTCGATATCTCGAAATGTCGATATCGGATATGGATACTGATTACACGCACAGCGGGCTTCCCTCCTCGTCGGTGCACCGAGTGCCCGGCAAACGCAAAGCAGCCATTATTTGGATCCGTTTCTCAGTGCTGCGCGATGCAAATATCCACCATCAGGCTGAGATCCATCTCCGTGTTGTCGAGAACCTGGTTAAATCGACGGCGATCCCTCTTTTATAAATTACCAACTTTTCTGTGATGTCATGCTCTAGATTCTCGAACGAGGAAAATGCTTAATAGGAACTTCTAAGTGAACCGTGCCAAAGCAGGGTTTTTTTTTCGTAGCGCTCTGTGAGGGAGAGGCGGGTTTGTTGCTGGAAAACCGTATACCTGTGGCGCGCCGCACGCCCTCTTTGGCAAGGCTGCCGTTCCGGCCCGGGCGCTCGGCTCGGCTCGGCTCGGCTCGGCTCGGCTCGGCTCGGCTCGGCTCGGCTCGGCTCGGCTCGGCTCGGCTCGGCTCGGCTCGGCTCGGCTCGGCTCGGCTCGGGCTCGGCTTTGGCTCGTCCTGGCTCCAGGCAGCCTCACGCGCTCCTGCACATATTGGTAGAACGAGGCTAAAGTGGTCCTCCGCTGCACAGCGCCGCAGACATAATGCGCCCTCATAAGCCGTCCCAGCCCGTCGCTCCGTCTCTCTCGCACTCGAGGGGCGACTCGTGCGGGTGCGAGAGAGACGACACGAGGCACTGTTCGGAACCACCCTGAAGCAGCCTCGCCCTTCGCTGCATGCTTTGGCCAGCAGGGCTCCAGGCAAAATGGCCCCACAAGTCCGCCCGAAGTAGGACCGCTCGGGACCGTAGCCGCGCCGATCCGTGACGTTCCCCGCCAAAGCGCTCAAGCCCTACAAAGGAGCACTTTGTAGCTCCGCAATTTGGTGGAGGGACCCTGGTACCTGTTAAGCCTCCGCATAGCCGGGACGTGGCAATGTCCCATCTCTCTCTCATCAACGTGGGCGAGTAAAAATGCGAAGCGCATAGGTCAAGAGGTGAAGCAGTGTGCTTGCACTCTACAAAAAATGTCCTGTCAACGCCGTTAATTTATTACCAATGTTTGCTGTTATGCAATTCACGGCGTTTGCTGTGAACTAGTTCACGGCGTTCACTGTGATCTCGGTTACAGTGTTCACTGTGATCTGGCCACAGTAAACGCCGTGAATTGGAGCCTGATTTGCAGTACTTCGGTGCTATCAGCGGCGTCAAACTCACAGTGTTTACTGGGGACCAGATCACAGTGAACACCGCGAACAAGATCACAGTGAATCGTGTGAGCAGATCACAGTAAACGCTGTGAATTGACCTACAGTGAAAACTGGTAATAAATTAACGGCATTTACAGGACATTTTTGGTAGAGTGTGCGGCTGCTGCCTTGCCTTTGAAAACGATGCTCCTTGTCAGGCACATTTTTTCATCCCGAGGGCAGCGCTGGCGCAGACAGTGCATGCAGCTCATGTGCGCCCCGCCAAAGGTCCACACGCGGGAGGGAAGTGTGTACTCTGCGGAGCGCCCGCCGCGGCTCCCAACGCGGCGCTGCACAGTGGGCCAGAAGACCGGCGCAGCGGCCAAAACTCTAGACGCGTTTTGAGCTCCAGAGTCGCTAAATAGGACTCGAAACGTTCGTGTCACCCCACCAATGGATTGCTCTCAGAACGAGGAATCCATTGGTGGGGATACACGTTCGTTTTAAGTCGTATTTAGCGACTCTGGAGCTCAAAACGCGTCTAGAGTTTTGGCCGCTGCGCCGGTCTTCTGGCCCACTGTGCGCTGTGGCTGCCGGGCCCTGCCGTCTAGACGGCGGGGGAGTTCATCAACGTCTGTTCAGAGCTCGTGCCAAGTGATAATTTCTGCTGGAGACGTCGCCTGTCCCGGGAGCGACGCGGCAGCGCCTCTTCACACGGCCTCCACAGTGTGCCGTCCGTCCCCCACCCGCGCCTTTTTGGGGGCCAAACTTCCCTCTCAGTGCCGTTGCTGTCGCTGGTCCAATCCACCTGATCCGGTCGGCCGGCCCGGTCCGTCGCTCTGTCTCTCTCGCACCCAAGGGGAAATAACTCTGAATTTCGGTGTACAAATGAATGAATTTCGTGAATTTCTTGAATTTCAGTGAACTTTTTGGAATTTTATTGAATTTTGTTGAATTTCAGTGAATTTTTTACGAATTTTGGTGAATTTTATTGAATTTCTATGAATTACTTTGAATTTTTTTAATGAATTTTTGCGAATTTTGCTGAATTTTAATGAATTTCTATGAAATACTTTGAATTTTGTGAATTTTAAAGAATTTTTGAATTTTGGGGAATTTTAAGAATCTTCTTGAATTTTAATGAATTTTTGTGAACTTTAATGAATTTTGGTGAATTTTAATGAAATTTGGTGAAGTTTTTGCAATATTTCAGTGAAATTTTAATGATTTTTTTTGAATTTTAATGAATTATTTTGAATTTTAATGAATTTTTTTGAATTTTAATTCAAGTGTACATTTTTTTCTGAAGTTATTTCCCCTTGCTCGCACCCTTGCGGGACGCCCCGTGCGGGCGAGAGAGACAGCGCTGTTCGGCCCCGCGGCCTACCGTTGCGAGACTGGTTTAAGAAGTTGAGGACTCGCGGTCACTGGAGCCGCCTGCCTCCTGCCCGCCTGGCCAACCGGTTGGCCTTTGACGCAAGGGGCAAAGGTTGAGGGTTTATTTTGTTGGAGCGATCGCTCCGCCGCTTGACCGAACCGGCGGTGCTCCAGGCTGCGTAGCTGGACCCCGTGGCCGTGGCACTCAAGGAAGTGCACCTCTTCACCCTAAAATCAGAAAACATAACAATTTTTCACAGTTTTCGCTTAACTGAAAAGACTGAGGTAAATGTCGTCGAAAGTCGCCCAACGAACTGCAACTGCAACGAAGTGGCAACCGCTTTCACAGTTGTTGTACTTTTGTTTGGGAGTTTAATAAAACGGCCATTGACTGCCAGAGTCAGAGAGAGCAATCCTCTGGCAAAGGGCTGCAACGAATTATGTAATAATTCCCACTGACAAGGGTGGCTCTGGCTCGTCCTGGCCGCAGAGTTTCGAACCCCGCCACTAGCGAACCTCGAGCAACGTCGATTCATGCCCGTGCCGTGCGGGCGGCAAAGGCAATATCTATCGGTGGCACTTTTTCTGAACATGCACCAGCCTCGGTGCCGTCGCGTAGCTCGCAGGCTGTGGTCTCGCGGGGCCGAAGAGAGGCACGATGAGCTATAAAAAGTAGCAGTTTAACCATTGTTTTTTCAGAGTTTGCTTGTGTACTGCATAACCCTCGTGGTTCCGAATTGTTTATCTTCTGGCCAGCCTTGCCACGCTCCGCTCCACTGCCTTGCCACGAATTCGGCACAGAATGATCCATTTTCCTCCTCCGTGTCGTCCGTGCTTTCGAATAATAAACGAGGGAAAAGGCGAGTTGATCCGCGGCGTCGATTCCACGCCACGACGCTCCGCGACCAAGGCGGCGCGGCGGAGCGTGCTGCGTGCCATCGCGCGCGGCACGGCGCGCCAAGGAAAACCGCGAGATTAATCTAAAAACCGATGCGAGGTCTGATGGAGGAAAATTCCTTCCGCGGCTTCCACGAATTCGTCCCCACCCCAGCCCCCCGCCCTCGTGTGCTGCGCGTCCTCGTCGCTGCTGAGCCCCCTCCCCCTCCTCCCCGCGACGCTTGTTGCATCGCGGTGCGTAATCGGAGGGTGCCCGCCCCGCCCCGCCGGCCCCGCCGGCCCCGCCCCACTGGACTCGGTTTGGCCGCACAAAGCGCCCTGCGCAGCCGTGCCGAACCGTCCCCGTCTCTCTCGCGCCCTCCGCGGGACGCCCCGTGAGTGCGAGAGAGACGGGGCACTGCACAGTGGGCCAGAAGCCGGTGGAGGCGGCCAAAACTCCAGACGCGTTTTGAGCTCCAGAGTCGCTAAATGGGACTCGAACCGAACGTGTGACCCCACCAATGGATTGCTCCCCGAACGAGGAACCCATTGGTGGGGTCACACGTTCGGTTCGAGTCCCATTTAGCGACTCTGGAGCTCAAAACGAGACTAGAGTTTCGGCCGCCTCCACCGGCTTCTGGCCCACTGTGCACTGTTCGGAGGCAGCCTGCCGAGGACGTGTTGGGCCCCGGCAGCGTCCGGTGTGGCCGTGGCGTGGCGCGGCATGGCGTGGCGCGGCCGGGGAGGGCGACGAGGGTGGCGAGGGCTCGGCGGCCCCGACTCGCTCGGCTGGCCTCGACTGGCCTCGGCCCTCTTCCGGCCGCAGCCAATTATGTCGGACGACAGGCCGAGGAGGCATCGCGGGCAACGCCTCGTCGAGCGCCGCCACCACCGGCTGCGGAAAAAAAAACGCCGCCGCCGCCAGTGAACGCACAATAAACTTATTTTTGAAAATTTATGGTGGTTAACGATCACGGGGCTGAAAGCAAACTGAAAGAATCCTGAGCCAGTTCGAGAGTCATTACTCACGCCATTGTGACGGTTGATTGTAAGACTCCGGTGGCTCCTCTGTTGCAGCGCGCGGCCGTCCAAGCTCCGGGCCAAGATCAGCATCGCCGTCATCTGGTTGGCGTCGGCGGTGCTGGCCACCCCCATGGCGGCAGCCCTGCGCGTCAGCGAGGTGTCGCACGTCGTGGGTGAGTACAGTGGAGTGGAGTGGCCGTCAGTGCGAGAGAGACGCCGCGGGTGGCTGGGCTGCGCCGGGCTGACCCTTCGGCGCGTCTCTCTCCCACTGCTGGCAGCTCGGCTCGCTCCGTCGCGTCGATGTTTCGACACCACTGTAAGTGCAGCCTTGAGGTGCAGCTGCGGCGCCACCACCACCCCCCACACTCCCCGCGCGCCGCCGGGGCACGGGGCACCGGGGCCAGCAGTGCTTTCGTCGCTCCGCCCCTCTCTTTCTCTCTCTCTCTCTCTCTCTCTCTCTCTCTCTGTCTGTCTGTCTCTCTCTCTCTCTCTCTCTCTCTCTCTCTCTCTCTCTCTCTCTCTCTCTCTCTCTCTCTCTCTCTCTCTCTCCGTTCGGGATCCTACTGGCAGGCTAGCGCCACGCTAATGACTACTTGGCCAAATTTAATTTCTCTCTCCCTCACCCTCGCCCGCCAGCAGCCTGCGCGCCGCCAGCCCGCCAGCCCAGCTGGCAGCCACAACCACAAGCCGCGGAACCGCGGAGGGAGGGGCACGGATTTATTTTCAGTCCCGATGACAGCCAGACGGCCACAAGTACCACCGTCTGGTGGACTGATGGGGCTTCAAATCGACGCGGTCGACAAAAACAACAACAAAAGCAGCAGCAGCAACAACACCGATGGGGGCGACGACAGCGGAAACATCGGCGACACTCACTGGAGGGCGGGACATTAAAGTACTGCTCATGACGGCCCAACTTGCTCCAAAGTGACGCGCGACGCCTTTTTATAGTCCATCCTTTCTTTCTTTCCTGTTGCTGCTGCTTTGTTTGCTCTCCGCGCCGCGGCGCCCGGCAGAGAGACTCGGAGGCACTGGCCGCGCGCCGCGCGGTGTTCTAACAAGCGAAACTTGGGGTCTCCTTCACTCCCGCGCCTTTTGCTTTCGGCTCGCCGCGCTGCCCGCGAGGGGGTGGGGGCGGTGTTGTGTTGATCCGGGCCAGACTGTCGGGTCGGGTAATGCGGCGCTGCCCCCGGAGGCCCAGAGGCCCAGAGGGTTGGCGGCGGTTGGCCGGGTCCCAGTCGGTCCCAGCCGGTCCCAGTCGTCCAGCCCCAGTGCCCCAGTCCATTGACGGCGTACCCACAGTGCCTCTCGGCCCGTCGGCGGCCACCCCGACGGCCTTGTGCTGGTGCCGGGCGGGCTCGCGTGCAGCGCCACGTCGCCTGGGCGTCAAGCAGGCCTCATTTCCCAGTGCGCCCCCGCCCCCCTCCCCCCAGACAGCCGGGCTGTTATTTCTGTCCGTTGGGATTGAGCCGCGCGAAGGGCGAAGGACCTCTCCAGGGCTTGACCACGTGACCGCGTGCAGCGTCGCTCTGTCTCTCTCGCACTGCCCGGCACTGCCGGGGTGGGCCATCGCCGAGCGAGAGAGCGCGACGAGAGCGCCGGTCGCGGAACCGGCCTGCAGGCGGCAGGCCGGCAAAACTGGGGTGGAGTCCGAGTGTTTGTCGAGAGGGAGTGCTGCCGGCCTGTCGGCCTGTCGGCCCCAGTGGTGCGCACGGCCACTACACTCGGATCGGGGCCGCGCCTCAACGTGGTGGCTGTGACGCGGACGGTGTAGCGCCCGAGCAGTGCGGGGTAGGCAACTCCAGTCACGGCCGCGCTGCCGCGCTGGGCGGGCTTGCCTACCCCCGACTCCACAGGCGGTGCAACGCGCGACGCGGCGACGCGGCACTCCCGTCCAAAGCCACCACACCGCCACAGCCACATCGGTGAGCTGAGCCTCCCTGAGCCACGCCAACTTTCGCGAAACACGTTGCCGTCGCCAGCGAGCGCAAGGCGAGCGCAAAGCGTCCCCCATAGAGGCCCCGGTGGCCGCGGGAAGCCCGGACCAAAGCCCGGTCCAAAGCCTGGACCAAAGCCGGCAGCGCCAAAATCGTTTTTCCAGTGGGGGCAGCGCCGCGGCGTTGCTGGCTGTCGCCGCGAAATGACGCTCGACAGTCCGATTCAAAGAGCCCATTAGATTCGGTTTGCGATTCCAAGTCCTCTGGTTCGGTTCTGACTGGGCGTGCTTTTCGGCTCCCCGCAGACGGGCGCACCGTGGAGAAGCCCTTCTGCAGCAACCAGCTCATGTCCAAGGAGGCCATGATGACGTACCGCTCCGTGCTGTGGGTGCTGCAGTACTTCACGCCGCTCTGCATCATCACCTTCGTGTACGCCCGCATGGCGCTGCGCCTCTGGGGGTCCCGGACGCCCGGCACGGCGCACGACACCCGCGACGCCACCATCATGCGCAACAAGAAGAAGGTAAGCGCCTCACAGTGTCGGCTTGTGCCGCAACTTTGTGCAACCCTCGCTCTGCGCCAGCACGCTGCAGAGTCGAAGAGTCACGCCCTGCTTTGTTGCTGTCTCTCTCGCACCCTTACGGGACGCCACACGAGTGCGACGGAGACGGACGTTTTGCGTCTCACACACGACTCCCCGATCCCCGGCGCGCGCCTGGTCCACGCGGATCCTTCGGAAGGACAAGAACGTCACCGGCCCGGCTGCACGTGACGTGGCCACGCCGGCAGCAGTTATTTTTTGTCGCCGCCCGATCGCGCACTCACGGGATGGCCCCCACGCGTGCGAGAGAGACAACAACAAAGCCCTGTTCGGAATCAACCTTCTGGGGCCCCGGGAGAGTCGAGGAGGCCCGCTAGTGGTGTGCGAGCAAGAAGTAAAGGCCTTCGCCGGGGCGGAGAAGTGGGGGGGGGGGGCTGCAGTGGAGATGATTGCGCGGAAGAGTACACGGAGCGTTATCCGAGATGAAGGCGACCAGTGCAGCACAAAGAAAAACCTGCTCTCCGTGGAAAAATTTAGCGAGCACGGAGGGAAGTTCTGGCGCTCCTGGTGAAGCAGGAACCTGACACATGCCCTGGCCTCTATGTTTATTTAGGGCTGCTCTATCTCTACGTGGCTGGCCACGAGTTTTTCGGAAAGCGCGCCAGTCCTGTAAGGCCGCCTTGGGGGTCCTGGGAAGGAGTACACTCTAAATGTAGGGTGCCCAGTAACTGGGCGCCTTTGTCGCCCGCCCCACTTTTTAGGGTGCCAAATGTCGCCCAGTTTCTGGGCACCTTTGTCGCCCAGTCTCGGGGTGGACTAATCATGCAGTAACCGGCCCTCTCCCATGGCAGAGCATGGACAGGTGTCTAGTTCCTGGGCGACTAAGGTGCCCAGATTCTGGGCACCTTTGGCACCTTAGTCGCTGCTGAGCCATGGGTGAAGGCAGGTTCCTTATGGTTTGTCCAACCCAAGACTAGGCGACAAAGGTGCCCAGAAACTGGGCGACATTTGGCGCCCTAAAAAGTGGGACAGGCGACAAAGGCACCCAGTTACTGGGCACCCTACATTTAGAGTGTAGTGGGGGTGGAGGTTGTAGCGACTACACCAAGAGCCCGAATCGAAAGCCTAGAGTCTGTCCCTTCGATTCCAGCTTCGTTCTTGCTACGGACAGCCCGCGAGAAAAAGAAAATAGAAATATTTGGCTTTGACATGTCCGAGTAAACAGATGGTGTTTGGCTCTGTTATTTATCCATAAGCCTGAATCTGGTGAGGGAAATGGATCTTGCCTGTTGACTCCCGGCAGGTCCTCTTCAAAGATGTTGTAGTCGTCGTCGAGTGGGGATGCGATAGGATAAAATAAGAAGGTCCGAACACGTTGAGGGATGTGTGATTACTGGATTTATTCAGGAAACTTGTAAACAGGAAACATGGCATTGGTCACATGACTCGACAGTGCTGCCACTCACGGTGGTGCCAACTTGCGCTACGCTCGAGGGGTCCATCACTTCCCAAAATTTTGTACAGTGATTGGAGATGAAATTGATTGCACTGATTGGAAGTGATTAGAATTGATTGTAATTGATTGGAAATTGATTGGTCCAACAAATAAAAAAGATTGGGGGAAAAAATTTTATACAGGAAGCAGATGAAGGGAAAAACTCGATTTTGACCATTTCTTAGGAGAAAAAAAATGTTAGGAACAACTTAAACTAAACAAAGTAATTTTCAGATGAAAACAAGTTCAAGAAGCGTAAGTTAAATTTTGAGATGAACATCAGGAGTGTCAGGTACTGCAAATGGAATTTCTATGACTGAAAATAGAGTAATCTCAACTTATAGTGGAATTTTGAGACATGGTAAGTGGAACTATGGTGAGGTGAGCAGAAAGTGTTGGTTCCTCTGGTGCATTTATTGGACTTAGCTCTTCTTTCCGTTTAAGTTCTTAAAATGAAAGGGGGTCAGGTGGCCTTGATTCTAGCTTTTAACAGTCGATACATAAAAATACAGGTTGATATATCTCCTCACTGAGAAAACCTAACAAACTATTTTGGGCCTTACAAAGAAAAGTAGTTTGTATGACAAAGTATTTTGAGCATACGTAAGCTTACAAAGAAAATACTTCGTAATTTACGGACTATTTCGTCGTATAACAAAGTATTTTAGTTTGTTATATGTATGCTGAAAATACTTCGTAAGGTTTTAAGAGTGCTATTAAAAATATGTTCAACGGAGCATTTTGACTTTGGTTACGTTGATTCCATTTTCCGCTAAATTGAGAGTGTCAAAGGGGTCAAGTTGAATTATCTTGTTTTAGAAGTGGATTTTCTCCTTAACTTCTAGAAAATGAGTCAAGTAATTTGGTAATGATGCAAACCATTCTAAGGTACAAACAATAATAGAATAAAAACCCAATTTGGAGATAAGTAGAATTATTCCCTTCTTCCGCTTCCAGGATCAAATTACATTACCAACAACGAATGCTGATGCCCTCTTTTCCAAAGAAGATTTTTTAAAATCAGTAGTACTGGCAAGAAAACTTCATTGACAACGGCTTATGTTGTACTGTCTACCTAAAGCAGCTCCAATGTCAGGTTATTTACTTAAACTGTAACGATTTTAATCTTGATTTAAATGATTGCGAACGTGATTGTTGCTGATTTAACGTGATTGGAAATGGATTGGAAACGATTTTAGCGATTGGAATGATTGGAGGTGATTGGAATGATTGGTGATGATTGGAGATGATTGTAGATGATTCGAATCACGATTGTTTTTTTGGGTGTACAGTGATTGGAGGGAGTGATGGACCCCTCGGCTACGCTAGTGCCTACCACAACAAAAGAGGCACGCGTCTCGAGGTTACCATTCCACTCCACCCACTCTGTCCCTCCCGACCAGCTCGGCCCACTCGGCCCTCTCGGCCCTCGTCCCGGGGCACCTTATTGGGCTGCCCATGCCATGCCAAGGGTTGCTGTGCGCTCCTCGATCGGGTCCTTTTTGCATGCGTATCTTCAGAAGGCTAATGGGCAGCAGCCCTGAAAGAGGCATCGCAAATCACTGTCAAAAATAAATAGGAAAAATCGCACGTCACCGCATCTCCGTTGAAAAAAATTATCCGGAAATTAAAATTTATCCAAGGTATTTTTAACCGTGATTTTTCTGGGGAAAAGCTTGGAGAAGAAGACCTGGTGGGCTCCGAGATTTCACCTCTTGTCCAGGATACAGCATGAAACTCGTTTCCTCTCCAATGATTATTTCGCGTGCTTTAACGTGTTGCGCGAGAGGGGCTCTGAGAGGACGGCACGGACCCACTCTCCCCACAGATTAGGCGCGGTCCTTCCAACACACTCTGTGTGTGTTTGTGTGTGTGTGTGTGTGTGCGTGCGCGTGTGTGCTGGAGTGCAAGTGTGTTTTGTCCGACCCATGGGCTTGCTTCAGATTAATCGGTTCAAACAACGCCTCCGCCTCCAACTCCCGTCCTCTGCACTGACATGGCGTGGGCCGTGCGTCGGCCGGACCAAGCACTGCTGCCGTCCAGTAAAAGAAAACGGAATAAAAAGTTTTCTTTCTGTTTTTTTTTTTTCCTTTCAGGTGATCAAGATGTTGGTGATCGTCGTGGCCTTGTTCGCACTGTGCTGGTTCCCGCTGCAGACGTACAACATCCTGCAGGACATGTTCCCCAGGATAAACAGGTGGGCTAATTAGAATAACTGCAGACCGGTGGTTCATAAAAGGTGCACGAGCCAAGATTGGCACAAAGCGTTACGGCACTGGAAATTAAACTGCCACAGAGAGGCAGAAAGTTGGCCACTCGACGGCGTCCACCGTGTGCGCTACGCGGCACCAAGACAAACACAATTCGGCAAGTTGATGGTTGCGAAGTGGCGCCGCGGAGCCAGACTGCACTCTCTGCAGGCGGCGCAAGCGACAAGCGACGCAAGCCCAGCGAGCACACACATGCTGGTTTCTGGCACACTCACCGTCGTCACGCCGTGTTTGATTTGCATCCAGAGCAGGCCTACGGCCCTCCACGAAAGCCATTCCGAAATCCGGAGCCGCCGCGTATAATAATTTAGTGACGCGCCGTCGGAACGACCTAAAAACGAGGATTATGAGGGGGACTGCTGCGCTGCCAGCTAGTCACCGGTGAAAACGAAACACTTTTGCACGTTTGAATGACAAACGCGGAGCACATGCGGCCTAACCTTGAATTTCGAGGCACTGAATTGCAGGGAGCCGGGTACTAATAATTCAGCAGGTACCCGACAAGCCATGAATTGCCGTCACGGTGGACGCGGGGCAGCCCGTACATCAGAGTGCTCCCATTCCAGTGCGATACCTTGCTTTGCCTGAAAAAAAGGAAAAATAGGTGGGTCCGGCGGCGGACCGGGGCCGAGGGAATGCTGGGATGCTTCCTGGGGAAGGGAGGGCAGGGTCGAGTCCAGTATTAGCCAGTGAAAAAAGCGGGAAAATAAAACTGTCACTCACCCGCGGAAAAGTACGCCAGGGTCGCCTTTTGTCCCCAGGACATGCCGACACAACCGCAAAAAGTTAAAAATATTTCACGTCAAATTTGAGGCCGCTCTGAGAGTGCTGGCCGCGAAAAAAGCCCCCTTCGCCCCTATGTGTCGTGGTACAGATGTCTGGCTTGTTGCAGCTACAAGTACATCAACATCATCTTCTTCTGCTGCGACTGGCTGGCCATGAGCAACAGCTGCTACAACCCCTTCATCTACGGCATCTACAATGTGAGTACTAAACAAACACTAGCAAAAAAAAATAAAGATTTCAGAAAATTTCAAGAGCTTAAATCCTTTCTTACTCCCAACTTTTTTGAAATGGTAGTTTCTCAGTCCACCCGAAACATCAGCGTGAGTCCCCACGCTTGCGCGTGGCGGTCTGAGCCGTGGCCGGCTTGGCCAGCGGGGCCAGCGTGTCCAGCGCACTACAAATGCAAAGCTCTCTGCCACTCGGCGACGCTCGACGCGTTCCCCCCACACGTTCCGTGCCGTTCCGTGCGCACGGGGGGCGGGCCGAGGCGGGCGCTGAGAGCACGTCGAAAAGCGCGCGGTTCTCCCTGTTTGCGTTGTGCGAAACGAAAGGCCCGACGCACGCTCTGCAAGGCCTCGGGCCTCGGGGGCAGCCACCCGATTTTCTGCAGTTTGGAACCCGCTGGGGAAGCAGTGTTTCCGTCCGAAACTCTTCAAAGACACAATAATGATTAGCTGCGCTGTAATTACAAAAGTGCGTCCTAATTTTTTGTTTTTTTTTTGTTTTTCAGGAAAAGTTTAAACGCGAGTTCCAGCAGCGGTTCCCGTTCCGCCACCGGCGCAGGGACACCTGGGGGCCGCACGACTCGGTGGACGACAAGACCCTCTCCGCCGTGGGGGGCACGCGCTCCTCCGTGCTGCGCTCCACGGCCTACCACCACGACTGGCGGCGCGCCTACTCGTCCAGGACGGCGTCGTCGCCGCGCTTCTACCCGCCGCCGCCCCGGGAGTACGGCGTCAACGGCGCGTCCGAGACCCTGTACCGGCCCTACGCGGCCAGGCTCGCCGAGGGACAGGTGCGTAGGGTTGCCGACTCCCCTTGCCGCTGTAGGGTTGCCGACTTCCCCTCACCGCGCGCGGACGACGAGGAGATTCGTATTACGCGACTGAAACGTGGAAGGGAACTTAACTTTTACATTCCAGCCCGCATTAAAAAGTTAGGCGGCAACCTGGCTGAGCTTGTTACATCGTCTCATTACAGAACCGCACCCGAAAAAAAAGGACCGAAAATTCATACCCCGAGCTGGAGCTAGTCGACCTCACGACCGGGCTTCTGGAACACCCCAATCTAAAAATAGGTGTCCAGGGAAAAAATGTCCGTTCCTTCATATTTTTTCTGCGTGGCTGACTTCGTTTACGGAGGGATGTGCCCGTGGCGTCGCAGAGTGCGACGGGGCCGGGCCTGCCACGCGCGCTGCCTCCACAAGTGCCTTACTCCTACCCGACTGCACGCTCAATATCGTCGCCAGCGTGGGCGAGTGCCCCAGTCGCCCTAGTGGTCCCAGTCCTTGCAGTGCCGCCGTGTCTTGCCGTCTTTCCGATGCCAATGTCAAGGTCCTCTAGGTCCGCCAGGCCCATAGCCCAACCGCGTGGGACGGGATTACTCCCCGCTGCGGAGCGAATACCCCGCGCCTCGAGCGCCCCTTCGTCTCAGCGCGGGGTAGCGCCACATCGCGCCCCTCCTACAGCTTTGGCACTGCGTGCCGCCGCGTTCACCGCGCTGATGCATGCTGTCTGCTGCTGCAGGTGCGCGGCCTGGGCGGCCTGACGGAGTCCACGGCCTTGACGGCCAGCCCGGGGAGCAACAGCACGGCGCGCAGCACGCCCACGCTCTGCATCACGCCGGCGCCGGGCCGCCGCCACCAGCAGCGCCGGCTCACGGCCTCGGACCTGGAGTCGGCCTCGGGCTCGGCCTCCACCTCCACCACCGAGCTCTACGTGTTCCCCGCGGCCAGGGCATCCAGCGTCGCCGGCCACGTCGTCGCCCGCAAGGACAGCCACTCCAGCGAGGAGGGGGACATGTTCCCCTTGTAGGTGGGAGACCGCTCGCCTCGTCACGTGCCAGTGCATTGCGAGTGCCAGACTACCCGCAAATGACATCGCGCGGACGGAGACGAAATCTTGAACGAACCCTCCCGCTGCGGGCCGACTGTGCTCTCTCTGAGGGGAGGAATGTGCAACGGAATCCTGGCTAGTGCCCCGGCAGAATTGGTCGGTGGAGTTGAAAGACTGATCATCACTGCCCTGGCAGTGTTTTCCTTACGGCGCTCTATGTCTCTGTCTCGCTTCTCTGGTCAGTGTAGAAACAAACTAGGTTTAGGTCTACCGTGTGATCCGTGAAGTATTATTGCACAGCATGTTCGGTTTTGCTGGAATGTAAATATTTTCGTACCTGCCTATCGCTCTTCCAATAAACTATTTTTTCTGTGTGTCAGTTTTGGATTGGTTCGTCGTGTGCCACGCCTCTTATCAATCATTAATTTGATGAAAAAGGGAAAAAATAAAATGAATCTCGTTTCTTGATATTTTTTTATTCCTTCGAAAATAACATGTTCGATATGCAACATTACTTATTTCTGCAAGCACGTTTTACAAATAGTTTAACTGTACACATTAAATCGCTTGCTTTCTGACTTACGGACACCATTGTAGAAAATAGAATGGTCATATGCAGTTTTAGACTGTGTTAGGAAATGACGATTTATTTTTGGAAGATGACTGAACATAATGATGCGAAAGATAACAACTCTAATAGGCTGGCAGTGCGGTGTAATACAATAAACGTACAGGTAGGAAGCGAGTAACTAGTATAAATTTAGCTTGGCAATCGCTCATGATATCCACGTTCTCTCAGAGTTGGCCTGTAAGTCTACAATTCAGAAAGCACTCCCTGAATATGATAAGATGTCGGCGAACAGGGCGCGCGCCACAGTACACAGTAACAACAAAAAACACAATTGACAACTCTCCTGCATTGTTAACATTTTCTTATCTCTTCGGTTACACGTAATATCACAGGCTATGTGCACCCATTGATATGTTCGGATTTAGTCTGAAGATTATACCGACGAACAAAGTATGTGGATTTTCTTCGCAGGGGTAATGTGACTGGACGAATAATTATGTTAAGTCTAGAGGCAAGGCATTTAGAAATCTTTGGAAGACACCTGAAATGACATATTATGCATCTTACATTTAAAAGCGAAAATGGCTGGAAATACTGTATACCCTACCGTGAAGAACTTGAAAAGGACAGTGAAATTGACAGAAAGATATTAGAAGATAAGACAGACATGTCTTGAAAAAGGATGTTAAAGGCTTTATTTATGTACAAATTTAACAAAGGTCTTACGACCCAGGCATTTTTTATCACAGAGGTCGTCACTCTTCGTTTTATATCCTATCTAAGGGTAAAAGTTAAATTTTCAAATTACAGCACCCGAAAAAAGTGGGTGCTAATGTCACCGACCGTCTCACCAAAAAAATGAATAGAAAATATTAATCAAAACATTGCTTAGACACTGGTGAAGGCCTGTTTCAAAATTTGATAAAAAATAAAGTCTTGGCGCTTTAAGGCAATCAAACTGGTGAGTCGCGCGGAACAGGCACTCCCGGTTCAGTTCTTTCAGTCCCGGTGGTTCGTCGTCGTGGTGGCGGTGGCGGGGCGCGCCGGCTTGCCATCAGCTGCCTGGGGTCGCGCCCGCCCGCCGTGGAGGGCGGCGGCGAGGCCCCGGACGCCAGCCGGAAGCCCACGCGGTCGGAGTGCTCCGTGCTGGACCCGCTGGAGCTGCGGCGCAGGACCGGCGACGGCACGGGAGTGGCGCTGTCTTCCTCGGCGTCCGCGGCCCAGCAGGCGGCCGACGACCACGTGGCGTCGTCCTCGTCGTCGGCGTTGGTGGAGGCCTGCGAGATCTGCGCCGGGCCGGACGCGGACCCGGACGCGGACCCGGACCCGGACAGCCCGGAGCTCCTCCTGGAGAGTGCGTGCCGCTCCAGGGAGTCGCTGGACAGGGACTGGCCCTCGGACGGCGGCGCGGTGGGGGTCGTCGGCGTCCCGGTGGGGCTGCGCGTGGGGAAGGTGGTCTCCTCGCGCGACGCGGCGCCCACCCTGTCGATGTCGCAGCGCGCGCCGCCGTGCCGCAGCGCCGCGCTCGCCTCGTCGGCCAGCGCCATGTCCATGCCCGACGTCACGGAGAAGCTCTGCTCGCGCGGCGGCAGCTTGGGCGCGCGTCGGGGCGCCTTGGTGCTGCTGGCTCTCGCCAGAGGTGGCGGCGCGGGCTCGGACAAGCCGGCCCCTTCGGCCACGTTGGTCACGTTGGTCACGTCCGCGGGGCCGCGCGCGCCCAGCTCGTCGTCCTCCACGCTGTCCCACGCGCCGCGCCCCGACAGCGTCCACGCCGTGTCCTCCACGTCCACCTCGATGGACACCCACTGGTCCATGTCCTGGCCCGCCAGGCTGCTGATGTCCGAGCCCAGCGAGTCGCTCTTCTGGTGCACGGGTGGGTGGGCGAGCACCGCCACCCTGGTGGGGGTCTTCTTGGGGCTGGCGCCGTGCCGGAGGTGCAGGTCGGAGAAGCTGTCGGGGTCTTGGCTGACAAGGCTGCTCAGGTCCGAGCCCACCGAGTAGCTGCCCGCGGCCAGCGAGCGGGCCGCTGCCTGGCGGGGTGGTGGCGGCGCGGCCGGGGGTGCGGGGCAGGTGGCCGACGCGTGCACGGAGCAGGCCAAGCTAGCCGCCGTCTGCACCGCAGCGGCGACCAGCGTGGCCGGCCCCAGCAGCCCACTGTCCTCCGTCGAGCTGGCCTCGGACACACTGGAAGACTCTGGCCAGTCGTGCTGCTGCGGGATGGTGACCACCACGTGGTTGGCCTGGTCCAGCCGGGACGGAACGCTGCGCCGCAGCACCTCTTGGACCGCGCCGCCCTCGCGCGCCAGCACCTCCCCGACGAAGGCCGAGGCCGGCCGGTCGCGCCGCTTCACCGTGATCCTGGCGCGGCGCCGCGTCACGCTCAGGTCCGTGGCCTCGTCCTCGCCCTCGTCGCCGCTCATGCTGGACAGCGTGGCCGCGTCGTCGTGCTGGTCCCGGAGCGCGGCGTAGTCGAACAGCGAGCACTCCGTGGCGGACTGCGGCGACCGCGAGGTGGAGGCCGAGGCCGTGTTGGCGCCGCTGTTCTCGGCCGAGGCCTTCTGCCTGCCGCTGATGGCCGTGGCGGACATGGAGTGCCGTGGCGGCGCGCCCAGGCCGTTGGGGGAAGTCAGCACCTGGTCCGAGTCCGCGACGGTGCGAGGACGCGGCCGAGGCCGTGCGCGCACCGACGTCTCGTGCCGCCGCGCGACCTTCTTCTGCGGCGGCTCTGGTGCCGTCGGCGCGGGGGACCTGGCCGACGGCGAGGCGGACGACAGGACGGACGACGGCGACAGCAGGTCCTGCAGCACGGAGGGCCCCGCCAAGGCCTCCTGCGCCGCCCGGGCCAGGTCGGCGCTGGACGGCGCGGCGATGATGAGGGGCGGCATCAGCCCGCCCAGCTCGGACGTCAAGTCCAGCACCATGCCGCCGAACGCCGTCGTCGCGTCCTCCTGCTCCTCGGCGTGGTTCGCGGCCACCTGTCACGGAAAAAAATATTTGTGATATTTTTCAACGAAGGAAGCGGCAGCTTGGAGCGCAAATGTTCCACGACGGCCACCTCACCTGCAGGATGGTGTCCGAGTCCTGCAGCGCCTGCTTGGCGAGGTACCGCTCCCGCTTGATCTTGAGCTCCAGGCTCTCGGGGATGTCCGGCACCAGGATGTCGATCAGGCGGCAGATGCCGAACACGACGTGCTGGAACAGGATCGCTTGTCTAGTCGACAGTCCACCGGCCCGGGCCTTCAGTGGCCTGACCTACTGGCGGCGCGCGTCCCCGGGGCGGGGCCGGGCCGGCCGCGCCGCAGGAAAATCAATTTACCTCGAAAATGATGACGAAGGCGAACCTGACGGCGAGCAGGCGCCAGAAGAAGGGCGTGTGTTTGCCAGTGGGGTCGCGCATGCCCCGGTAGCGGCACTGCTGCTGCAGCGTGCCCTCCGGCGAGTAGGACAGCGTGAAGTTGACGTAGCCGTCCAGGTTCCAGTGGTACTCGTACTGGTAGAGCAGCTTCGGTAGGAACTCGGACGTGAACGCGATGAGGAAGCCCTGGGGAGCGAGAGAGACAGCATGAGTCAGCTCGGCGGGCGAAAACGCCTGCGAACCACGCGGTAGGCAACACCCGGGACGAACGACATCCGTGCGTTGCGGGACTGCCTATGCCTCGCTTTGCAGGCGCTTCGCTCCGGAGGCGCGGAGTATCGACGCTGCTACCCCACGCGGCGCGCGCGGGGTACGGCCGGGGAGACACTCACGTTGCTGATGACGGCCAGGTGGGCCAGCATGTGCAGGATCTTGAACCAGATGCCGATGTTCTCGGCGCGCTCCGCCACGGGGCGCCGCGTCTCGCAGACCAGCTTGTGCGCGTCCAGCCGGATCTCCACCCAGTTGTTGAGCAGCGCGAAGAGCGGCGCCAGCGGGAACGCCGCCACGAAGATGGTGATGAAGCCGAACTGCAGCACTGCAAACCACCACACCGTCAGCCTCTCTCGCACTCACGGCACTTTGCGCACGAGTGCGAGAGAGACAGCGCCAGCCTTCTGACACGTACCCATCTCGAGATACTCCTGGAAGAGGCCTTCGCTGTCGATGAGCTGGTAGTCTTCCTCCCAGCGGGACTTGACGCCACGCCGCGGTAGCTTCACCTGCTGCTTCTGCCACCACGCCTTCAGCTTGGGCACCAGCAGCTCCTGCGCGTTGTTGATCATCTGCTTGCCGATCATGATGACGGCCAGCTGCTGGGCCAGCTCGATCAGGCAGCCGCCCGCACTGCACTGCAAAAGTCAAGAGTGTTAGCAAAGCCAGTTGGAAATCGTCACCCTCACTCTGACTGGCTGCTTACGTCTTCGTTTCTCAGACGGAGGATGAGGGTGTAGTTCCCCGGGTAGCCGACGAAGCGACCCTTGAAGAAGGCGATGTAGAAAATGGACGAGTAGAAATTTACAAATTGGAAGATGAACACTTTGAAGGTGAGGTTGTCGTCGAACTCGGTTTGAGTGCGGTGCATTTCTGCGGGAGAAACAAAAAATACTTTGTACTCACTTAGGGCGGCAACGATTTCAGATCCTTTCCTCAGGCTTAGACATACCCCACGAAGTGAGCCTGAAGGCCAGCTTCTCGTACACCCTGCTCATGGCCATGATGAGCACCAAGTTGACGACGGCCCCGGTCAGGTTGGCGATGCTCTGGGCCTGGGACCGGAAGGTGGCGTTCTGGAAGAGCGGGATGGACACCAGGACGCGGTAGATGATGACGGCGACGATAAAGATGATGACCAGCGACATCTGCAGCATCACGGGAATGCAGACCAATCATTGTGATTTTCATTCAATTTTTTTTTTGCGTCAATTTTTAACAATTTTAAGATTTGTGCATGTAAGACGGGCGCACCATGAGGAAGATGATGCCGATGCCGGCGGCCACCCGCTTGTGCCGGAGCGAGGCGGGAAAGGACGGCTCCCGGACGCCCGTCACCGGGTTCCGCTCCAGGAAGGGCGCCCTGGCGGCGAACTCGGGCCGCGGCCGCTCCTCCTCCTCCTGGAAGCCCGTGCAGTCCCAGTGGTGGGCCAGCGACGCGCACTTCCGCTTCCAGTACTCCAGGAACGTGACCGCTGTCGACCAAAATCAGCGCTGGACACCTTATCGAGCAGCGGGGGGCCTGTTGTCTTTGCTCTCGGCCTCCTCAAGGGCGGTCGTGCCCCAGGCGCGAGGGGGAAACAACTCAAATTTTTTGTGCACACTTTCCAAAATTTTTCAAAAATTTTCAAAATTTTTAAGATTTTTTTTTTAATTAAATTTTTGAAATTTTTGAAATTTTTTAAAATTTGTCAAAATTACTAAAATTTCTCATAACTTTTGGAATTTTTTTCAAATTTTACTAATTTTTTGACATTTTTGACTGCCCCCTGTTGTCTCGCTCACACTTGCCGCATCTCCATGACTCCATCTCTATCGCTCAGCTCACCCCAGAGGGAGATGAAGATGGCGTAGAAGACGGTGCCCGGGTGGTCGAACAGGTAGGCGAGGCGGGCGTAGCCGCACACGTCGCTCAGGTCCCAGTAGTTGCAGCCGATCTTCTCGTCGCACAGCGGGCACATCTTGAAGGAGCCGCCGGACCGGCACACCTGGTTGGCCAGCGGGTTGTCGTTGATGGTGAACAGGCCGTACAGGAAGACGAGGACGCCGACGAGCGCGGCGGGGAGCAGCCAGCCCGTGTAGAAGCCTGGAACGGGAGGCGCACGTTAGAGAAAGAGAGAGGGCGAACGAGCGCCTGCGAACTGCAGGGTAGGCCGGCCCGCACCACGCCACTGCATGGCGGGCTGGCCCATGCTGCAGGCTGTGCGCTCCCCTGCGGACTTGGCTGCATTCCACGGGGCACCCTAAGCGACGCTCACCCAGCCAAGCGAAGTAGATGGCGATCTTCTCGCCGAAGTACTCGCGGATGTGGTCCAGCGGCTGGTACTTGTACCACTTGCCCCAGCGCGCCCAGTAGTCGTAGAGGATCTGCCGCGGGTTCATGGCGGCGTTGGCGGGGCCGCCGGACGACGTTGGCATGTTGTACGGACCCTGCAGGGAGGGCAGAGAGGCGCTTTAGACAAAGTTTTCAAGCAGCTTTACCGGTCAAAAGCAAGAAAAACCGACTATCAAAAGAAAATTGAATTACTATGTGACTTTAGTAAAATGGAGTGTGCCTAAGGTAATAGAATTCATGAATCAAAATTTAAAACGATGTAACGGGGGCTCGACGGGTATTATCTGAACGTAAATCAAGTCTGTGGCTACGGGACAGACAGCAAGTCAAAGTTTAACGTGACCAGAAGCAATGTCTGGGAGCGCGCGCCGTGATCCCTTCGCGTTCTCATGCACCATTCACGGGGACCCCTCCCCTCCCTCTGCATACCCCTCCCTCCCCACCAGCCCACTGTGGCTCGATAATCAATCTAAGTCCTGGTTCGTCTCAAAAGACGTCCTCACCGAATGCCTTGCTATTTCAGACTCGTCACACTCACGTCGTGCAGCGAGAAGGCGGTGGAGAAGACGCCCTCCTCCACCAGCCGGTCAATGCCCACTTCGCCCTTCTTCTTCTTGCCGAACATGGCCGTGGACAGGATCTCGTAGAGCACGCGCGACCGCTGCACGCTCGAGAAGTACGTCTGCTGGTTCTCGCTGCCCAGGAATCTGCGAGGACAGAGTAAGGTCAAGTTTCGGCTTTTGTTTGGGTGTTTCATATGCATGCCGACCAGAAAAGAACAAACAGGGACTCGGCAGCGCGGACGGCAGTGGCAAGGCGGGGCCACTGTGATGGGGCTCCCGTGAGGGAGACACGGCAAAGTCTGCAGCAGCGGGGCGCGCACCTCTACTTCGCCAAAGCTCGGCGAAGATGTTGCAGTGTGTGGGCCGCTACTACTGGCAGGAGAACTGGAGGGCCAGTCAGCATGCAGTCTGCAGTAAGGGCATGCAGATTGGCTGAGGCAGGGCGGGCAGGGCTGGAGTGGTGGCGGGCCACTGGCGGCGGCACGGGTCATCTATTCAGGAGGCTTGGCCATGCCAGGCGGGCTGTCTGCCCGAGGCAAGGAGAGAGGGGGGGAGGGCTATCCTGCGAATAGCCAGCTCCAGTAGCGGCCCGACCGTTCCATCCCGACCCACCTTGCCGGCAGTCCTCTGCTGCGCGCCGCGCGCCGCTTGGCTAGAAGGAGGCCCTGGGAGACAACAACGCCGCACTCCGGGAGAGAGTTGCCGCGTAAAACCGTGGTGCTGACGACGCGTCCCCGAGGGGCAGGGAGCGTATTGGGGCGAGGGAAGGGGGGGGGGGGGGGGCAGAAAGAGGCGGAGGAAAGTTTGCGAAATGCAGAGGGGTCCTGACGGTCCTGATGAAGGTGCAGGCGCACCGGCGGCTTCTCATCAGCCTCCTCCGCTATTGTTCCACACCGCCCCTTCCCTTTCTCCCTTGTCCAGGCACTCCGCCGCTCCGCCGCTCCGCCCTGAGCCACTTGTGACACCTCAATAAAGAGGCATCGATGCTGTCGGGCCACGAAAGGGCCTCGAGGAGGGCCTCCGGGCGGGCTGCAGCTGGCACGAAGGGCCCCTAATAGGCAACGTGTCAAGCCCTCGATAAGCCGCTGGAACCCTTCGGGCATTGAGCCCTTCAGGCGGCAGTGCCTGCCTTTACAGTGCTTCGCGCCTCACCTGTCAATCTTGGACCGCCGGAACGGGCAGGTGTAGAAGTCGAGCGGCTTGCCGGGGACGTCCTCCGCCATGATGTTGGGCAGCCGCAGCACGGACAGCACGTACGCGGACCAGTTCTCGGCCGGGTTGGGCTGGGCCTGTGGAGGGAGGAAAAAAATGAGACACGACTTTTGGAACTGCCCCTGGTGGGATTCGAACCCACGTCCTCTCAAGTCTGCCCCTCCGTAGCGGGCGCGTATAGCCGTATAATAATACAACGGCGTGGTCGAAATAAAATTGGCTGCCCCGGCGGGGCGAGGCGCGCCGCCATAAAGCAGCAGATAACGCGCAGCAGCCCGGAACTCCCTCGCATTTGCAGAGCGGCCCGTGCGGGTGCGAGGGAGACAGGGCGATGGAAGCACAGTTCGGAAGCAGACTTTGAGAGCATCCGGCGCCGGAACGGCCGGGCGCGAAAAAGCGGCGCCCGTGGGGTTGGGGTTCGACCCCCACCCGCCGCCGGCGTCACAGCCCGTTTTCAATACCGTTCGCACCTCTTTCCGACCCCCGGATCCACACCGGGTGCACTCCGAACTGTGTCGTCATTCGTGGCTCCGTCTCTGTCGCACCGGCTGGTGACGCCCCATGGGTGCGAGAGAGACAGACGATCGGCGCGTGCCGCTCGGAAACAGAAGAAGGCGGTGCCTCTCGCCCTTTGATGGCCGCCGCTGCCACCAGTCCTCGCAAACGAGCGCGGCGTTAATTAAAAGGTGCAGCAAAGAGAGAAAAAGAGAGAGAGGGAAAGGAAAGAGAGAAAAAGAGAAGCTTCAGATGCAACTTGAGGCTGGTGCGCACCAGAAATATACGTTTTAATTGAAGAGAAATGTGGTGACTGCCGCGTTGACATTATGAAAACCCCAAACTCTTTCCAACCTGCTTCAAAACGAGTCAACTCTGCCAAGTCAATCAGCCCCAGTCATTTCCTTTTCCAAAAATCCGCGAGACTTCTTTCGTCGTCGTTAATCTACCGTTATCTCTACGTTATAGGACTAATTTTTCAGCCGATTCTGCTAGACCGACGGTGCAGCTTGTACTCACCTCACTGTACGAGCGAACCTGCGCGGCAGTGCGAGGTGGGCGTAGTGGTGGCAGACACATGCGCGGAACACAGACAAGTTAGTGCATTGTTACGACAGACGACGAGACGGGCCCGTGGTTCAAGTGAGAGAAAACAAAAAGGCGCGAAACAGCATGCGTCATGACTCATGCTGGCGAGTCCTCGTGTCCCGCGCGCGCGTTGGTCGTGAAGTGACGGAAATGTGGTTTTCATGCTTATTCGCTTCGTATTTCAGAGAGGCTGCGAGTGCAGTATTAATTGTAGTAATAATAATTCTCCGCAGGAAGAGGCAGAGACGGTGTTTTAATAAAACATGTTGTGAGGGGGAGATCGCAAATCCCCCCCAGCAACGGCCAGCGAGAGAGCGCGTCCGCAGACCCGGTAAAACTTTCAACCGACTCCTCGTACCCAGCAGCGGTGTCGGTAACAGGATTTACAAGGGCTTTTCGCTCGGGGACTCCCGGCCGCTTGCAAGGTACAGGAAACTTGCCCTGGGACGGGATATTCGCATTAACAGTGTCTCCGACGCGCGGCTTAACCGCGGCCAGGACAGAGAAAGCACAGCCAGAAAAAAAAACATGTGATCTCCAAAATGATAAAATTTTGAACGGTTGTTTTGTTTTGATTTTTTCTAGAGGCTACCAAGATCGCCATAAGCTTCTACACTGATCAAAACAAAACTCAAATTAGAAGCGTCTATCCCCTTTAAAAAAAAGGCCATTAATCTTCATTTCCTAGGGCTGTGGTCTTTGGCTGACTGACCTGCAGCGGCGCGCGCATGCTGAGCTCCTCGGCGTAGTGGCACATGACGGGCCAGGTGGCGTGCAGCTTCAGGAAGTGCACCAGCTTCTTGTTGTCGCTTTCCACCACCTCCTGCGGGGCATGAAAGCAGATGGGTCGTTAGCAGTGCAGTGGATGATTGGCGGCGATCGTCGCGGTCAAGCGAAGGAGCAGCGCGGTCGATGTGGCCGCACGGTCGTCACGCTGAAGGTTGCTGGCGCGTTTGGACGGCGCTGCGGCCGCGGCCGGAAGGGGAGGGGGAAAGCTTGACATTTCATTAATCCACGCGGAGAACAGGAGAACAACTACACTGGCAACACGACGCGCGAGGCTGCGGCGGACAGGGCGTCACAAAAGGGATGCAAGGCTTGATTGAATGGGCCGCCGTCTCTCTCGCACTCCACGGGCACCCCGTCGGGGGCGAGAGGGACGGCGGCTCGGGCCGTAGCCACGCGCCCCACGGGCCCACGGGCTGCTCAATATTCAGAAGCCAGCTCGATCTATTGGGACCCCAATTACTGGCTGCTCCAGCGACACGGCCGGCGGCACGCCCGGCGGCCCCGAGCCCCGGCCACATGACGCGAGTTTGCCCGCCCTGGGGGCGGTTGGAAGCCACGAGCGTCCATCCGAGTGCGACAGAGAGAGCATGAAGCGGGGGCGGCGGTTGCTAGGGCACGATGTGACGGTGAACTAGCTGCAGCCAGATGCTGCATTAATTTTTTAACTGCAGGCGTGTGTTGTAAGAAAATCGTTTCGCCCTGTGTGTCCTGGCAAAGCAGCGCCCTGGGGTCCCCGTCGTGCTCGAGCGAGCGAGCAAGGTGCAGCCCGTTGTCCCAGCCTCCGCTACGCGTCGCCCCATGCGTCCCCCACCTCGCGGGCCCCGGGTCATTTTCCGCAGGACTCCCCAGTGGGAGTCCCCACGGCCCCACACGTTCCGGTTCACCTCGCCATGACGAATCGGCCCGTCCAGACGGCCCGCTGTCTGCCGCCTCGTCGTGCGACAGCGCCATCTGCCGGCCACGGCGGCCATTACAACGTGGTGCCCCTCCACACTGTAAACGAGCGTGTCTCCAGTTCGCAGCGCCGAGCAACGGCCGTACCTACACCCCTCGACACAGCAAACAAGTAGGAACACACACCGACGACACACTCACACACGCGCGCTACACGCTCGACAAGAAGCACCGCGCAGTCGCGCTCTTTTCCACCCTCCGCGACACAGGAACAGGCAGGCGGTGGAGGAGTCAGTGGCGCGAGCGCATGAACGGGTCGTCGAAGTGAACGAAAAAGAAAAATGATAATTCCTGCCGTAGGGCGTGGTGGCGCTAATGGGGTCGCAGCGGGCTTTCCGCTTTTCCTCTCTCCTTGCCGTGGAGTGGCGTGCCGGCGTGCCGCTACACTGTACCCACCTCCTCCATCTCCAGCCCCACGCGGCGCAGGTTGTCCAGGAAGCGCTGGCGCCACACCTCGTGCTTGGCGGAGCGCGTGTTCTCGGAGCGCAGCAGCCCGCCCTCCCCCGCACCGCCGCCGGGCGTGCCGGCCCCGGCGCCGTTGCCGACGGCCTCCTCGTACACCAGCACGAAGTCGATCTTGCGGCGGCCGTCGTGGAAGCAGGTGGCCGGGTTGGGGGCGGCGCGCCCCGAGAGGTGCGCGTTGGCGACGTTGTTGGCGGTGTTGATGGTGGCGGCGGCGTCCCCGACGGTGTGGGGGCCGTTCTCGGCGGGCACGGCGCGGTCCTCGCCGTCGTCATCGTCCACGTGCACGGCCACGTCCTGGCCGGTGGTGCCGTCCGAGTCGTCTTCATCCTCCTGGAAAAAAAAAAGTCCTTCGGTAAACTTGTGAAACTTAAAACTAAAAATTTTGTGGAGGTTTGGCGTTTCTGATAAAGTCTTTTGTTCCCACCACAGTAAGGTTTCCCCCGCTGTTGTTAGCGAAGCGTTCGGAACTTTTGAAAGTTACGAGCCACCGCGATATTCCCGGAAGTATGACGCCACTACTTCCTTCCTCCAAGTTACGGACCGCACCTACCTGCAGGATGCCGCGGCCGTCCTCCTTGATGGAGCCATAGTCGTTGGCGGTGCGGACGGTGGCGCCGCGGTCGCTGCTGCTTCTGGGCGAGTATCGGCGGTAGCGCCGACTCGACATCGCACGCCAGCCTCAGCGTGGACGCGGCCTCCCCGCCGCCCCGATGGCCAATGGCAGGCCGATGGCCGCGACCCTCAGCGCGGGCCGCCGCCGCACCTGCCGTGCCGCGCGTGCCGCCCCCTCGACGTGGCCGTCCTGGGCGTCATGGCGAGGACGACACCTGTGGCGACAAGCAGCGAGCGGTAATTCGAGGAGACGGAGTACTCGGCCTGCTCGCTCGTAATGGAGAGGGATCGGTATCCCGCCGGGATGGACCACGCGGAAGCGACGCGATGACGGCTAGCTCACTCCGAGATCGCGCTGCCTCTCTCACACTCAAGGGCGCGAGCGAGACAGCGAATAAGCACTGTTCGGCATCAGGCTGCAGCGCGTCTGGAGCGCGCTGTCCAAGTGCACGGATCGAACACTCGTCATCGGCGACGTCAGCATCGCCACGCCACCACGCCCTGTTACCTCCAGGCCCGTGGCATTTCCGGGGGTGAGGGGCCCGCCGTGCCGCGCCAGGCCGCGCCGCGCCGTGTATAAAATGGAGTTGACCTATATGGGAAGACAACAACACGGTCCTCGTGGCGTCCTTGCCGGTGGGCCGAATGAGGGCGCGGTGGAGGGGGCAGGGCTGCCGAAGTCAGCCTGCTGCTGCTGCGGCGTGTCGCGTGTCGCGAGGTGCACGCGTCAACACCGCCGCGGCTTATTGAATAACCTCGCAAAACGGCCCGCGCGCGCCGTAAACACCTTGACACCCTGGTGGCATCGGGAACGCCCTAACGCGACGCCGCAGTGCCCCTCCCCCTGTGCGACGACAACGCAAGAATGAGTCCCCTGCCTCATCACCTGATAATCTCCAAAACCCGCCCCTTCCTGGAAGGTCTCCGAATAGAGTGCGTCTTCGCCACGCGCTGTCCAGCCGTTGGTGCGAGAGAGACCGCACGAGTCGTTCGGACTGAGCCCCCTGCCGGCCAGCCCGGGCCAGCCAGACCCACACACGGCGGAGCCCTAACTAATAACACACTCCCCCGACGGCAGGCGTCCAACTTCGGACGGCCCGCTAATTCAATACGCTGAGTGCAGCCAGGCCGCTTTTCCACTACGGGTGGATGTTAGTCTCGTTTCACCACTCTCAACAAACAACAACAACAACAACAACAACAACAACAGTGACGGTGGCGCCCCTCCAGAAGAAAGCGTTTGCAGAGACGATCCGGCCGCCGCGGAGTCTCAAAGAAAACAGAATTAGGGACGAAATGAAAACAGAGACACCACTCGCTTTTTGTTTTCATTTGCCATAGCAGCAGGGCAGTCCGGCCGGGGTTGCTGCAAATTTAAGCCGAACGACTTCGGAGCCGAATAATTAATAAGCAGCCTTGCAGACAGCGGTCAGACGCCACCATTGGAGAGGCTGTTTTCGAACGGTGGCGTGGCAGTCGCGCCACCTCCGTCGCGCTCACGGAGCAGCCAGTGCGGGTGCAAGGGAGACTGAAGCACTGTTTGAAACCGCGGTCTGCTGGTTGGGGGGAATCTTGCTCGGGCTCTGGCGCGGGATTTGTTGTGTCGCTCCCCTTGCAAGACAGTATTTTTTTCCAGCGCTGCCCCGGGCTACCACGCTGCCCACTTTGCGAGTCATGTTTACAACGCGCCCTTAAATCCTACTCCGCAGCGACAACACGCAGCCGCCTCCAGCGAGGCCTCCAGCTCCAGCGCCGCCCCACAGCCGCATGCGGAAGCGCCGCCGGGTTGCATGGTAGCTGGAGGGAGGACGGAAGACACGCATTACTCGTATCCAGGCCAGCCTCGCTGATTTGACCATGGGGCTTGTCCGCTCAGATACATTCATGGTGGTGTACACAGACACCGACTGCATGCAACTATAGTCGAATTTGAGAAACGTGGAGGACACGGCTGCAGGATGAGATCAGGGTGATTAATGCACATTTGTTAAGTTCGTCCGCAGCTGGAGAGGTACCGATAAACTTCCGTCATCCGGTTCGTCTCTTCGTGCGAATGGCAGGTTTTCCTGGCTTGGTAGTGTATCGGTTTCCACTGTACTGCCGCACGTGACCCACCCACGCAGACCTGCGATCATTATTCTATCACCATTTGGCGAAATGTGGCGCACTGGGAAGGCCTTGCCGCTGCTGCCGCTGCTTGTCGATGGGTTCGTTCCAGTGGTTCCAGGGCTCCAGCAGCGGCACGCTCCAGGCTCCAGGAGGGCGGAGCGGGCGGAGCGGGCGGAGCGCTCGGCCCCATTCAGCTTGCCTTATTCAGCAACGTGCCCTGCAGGCTGATTTCGAAACTGTTCCGTCGTTGTTCTTTGTCTCTCTCGCACTCATTCGGGGGGAGAGAGAGAGAGCGAGAGAGAGAGAGAGAGAGAAAGAGAGAGGGCGGCGCCCTCCGCAGCGTGATCGGCATAATGCCTGGATATTCCAGCGAGTGGCGGACGGGCTGCAAGGTCCAGTAAACCGCGGTTTCATCACTGGCCCGCGAGTACGAGACCGGCAGAGCGGCAGAGCAGCGCCTCCCCTTGTTGACGCGCCCCTACTCACTCCCTCGGGCGCCCGACTGCCTCTCTGCCGCAGTTTCGGGGCGAAATTTCACTTTATTTCACCGGGCCCTCTTCCTGATGACGTCTCGGCTCGCCCGGCGGAGCGGGCCGGAGGGGACCGGAGGGGGCCGGAGGGGCGGTGTGCCTGTTGACAGGCAGCCTTCCCGCCAACGCCCCTCAGCCACGCGCCCAACGGCACTCTTCCAAGCGGAAGGGCTGCACCGCGGTGCCGGTGGTTTCACCGTCGCAGCCATGCTGCCGAGAAGGCGAAAGAAAGGTTGAAATACGGCATGGAGAGTATTGGGAGCCACAAAAAGAAAAAATCCAAAGAGCGCTTGAAAAAAAATTAGTATTGTTTGGAACAAATTCCCACGCTTGATCGATAAACGAGTCCTTTTCTGGGTTCGACTAAACAGACAAAAGTTGCCCTCAAAGAAATTTTTAAAAAAGCACCTTTGCTAAGTTTTTTTCTTCCGTGTCTCTTTATTGGGGCCTTTGCTCTGTCGAGTCTTTTATAAAGATTCTCTCCTGTTATCGTTTTCCCAGCACCGCCCAGTCTTGTATCAGTACATCGTGGGTGTTGGTTTCGCACGGGTCGGGTGACAGGGACCGGTGGTCCACAGAGGCGGCTGTCGCCCCACGCCTAGCACCGCCTCGCACTTGGACGTGTGGCGTGCGATCTCAGCGCCACACAACGCCCTCCAACCCTCTGGCCAACGGGGAATCGATCGCGCGAAGGTCGCACAGCTGCAGCTGTGATCCGCGCCGATGGTTTGCCAGTGGCTTGCACGCCCATGGGAGCCACATGCCCCTCCTGTCAAAGCGCTTTTTTGGGACTTTTGCAGTCGCACTTGGTGTTTTCAAAAGAGCACTAGATATTTTCCTTTCCTTTCTTTCTCAAAGAAACAGTAGCCATTCCATCACTCGGACGTGACCCGCACACAAGCTCAAAGTTGGAAAGGTGGGATAGAAATAACAACTTCAAGAAACGGCCAGAGAACGCAACGGGTAAGCGGCGGAACTCCGGGACGACTCGCGACGTGTGTTATCGGATGACGGATCACTCTCGTCAGGGAATTGAAGTGGGCGACGGGGGAGTTGTAGTCTTGAGTTGCCCCACCCTCCCAACCTCAACATCGCTGAATCGTCTTGGCCGCGAGAACGCAGCGCACCGGAGTACCGTCGTTCCAGGAATGGGAGCAGGGGCAAAAAAGCCGCTAATAGTTTTGTGTCCAGTTTTGTGACAGTTCTTGCTCAAATTCTGAAAGGCCGTTTCAGTGGATCTGACTTGATAATTTTGACAGTGAAGTGTGGCTGCAATGCGGTTGGTCATTAAGACTGGAAAGACCTTTAAAACGCAGGCTGAGGGACCGTTTTCTGGGTCTGCCCAAACGACCCAGACGCAGAGGCGGGCACGACGGCCTCGAGCAGATTGCAGTGCGGTGGCGGAGGGCGGAAGTAGAGGCATTGGCGCGCAGCAGAGGAGTTGATGGCCGCCCCCTCTCTCCGCCCTCCGCCCGCCTCGCCTCCTCCACGTCACGGCGACGTGCAATGCAACCACCACACCTGCAGGTGGGCCACAAAAAAGTCCAACTCCGCGCGCCTCTCCCACGAAAAGCAAGTTTACCACAAGCAGAAAAGCAGACTGTGCGGGAATTTCGGGCCCTGCAGCTGAGTGGGGAGAGCACTCTAGTCAGAGCATCAGGCTTGGAAATACAACGACCCAAATCCGCCCCTTCCAGATTGACAGAGCCAGAAAGGCGGCTGGAAATTAGCTACGCCATTGAGGGCAGTGGGTGGGGCACTTGCAGCCGGACTGCTGTAGGCGTGACGATCGGGGGGGGGGTGCCTCACATGGGGGCGGCGAAGGGGTAGGGGGGTAATTGGGGCAGATGGAAACAATGTTACGACGGCCTGCCCGGTGGAGGGGCTCACGTCACCGATAAAGAGCACAGACTTGCCACCCCAGCCCTCCAGACCCTGGTACAAAGGGCTTAGCACGGCCCTTCATCAAGAGTGGCCGCTAAACGCGCCCGGTGGCAGCATGCCCCTAAGTCAGGCCGTCCCGCGGGAGGGCTCGCCGTCTGCCCTTTCCTCCGGGAGCCACCCGGGAGTCAAGGCAGGCAGGGCTGGCGCTTCATCAGGGCGGACAAGGGGCAAGGCCAAGGCGAGCCGGCAGGGCCTGCAGCGAAGGGCTGTGCGACCAGGCGCGCATTGGCGGAGGAAGACTTACAGTGGTCGCTCGGTAGCAATGATCACCTCGTTCCTTCCAGGTGCACCGGAGGGACACTTTTTGCTTGCCTTCACGATGGTTGACCCAGGCAGGCCTCTGCAGAGTGAAGTGGGAATCTTTTTTTGGACAGCATTAAGTATCGCTGACACTCAGCGCCAACCCAAGAGTGCGTGTGAAAGATAGCAGTTTGGAGGACGGCTGGGACGTCGAAGGCTGTGACGCACTCCCCTCCTCGCGGGTTGGCTAACTGCACTCGGCGTTTCCCGCAGCCTGTCTCGGCCTCTTGACGTGACGTAGTGTGGCAGGGATGCCTTGTCGGGCCGGTCGTGCCACCAAATCATTCTCTGCAGGCTTGTCTGCAGGTGCCAGCGAGAGCGCGGCAGCCACGCGGATGAGTCTAGGCACGCGAGTGCGGCACCGGGGCGGCTGTAGCCTCGGCTGTAGCGAGCACGGCCCCTTTAGTTCCACAAACAAGATTCCGCCCCTCCACTCCACCCGTCCTTCCGTCTGTCCGTGCGTCCGCCCACCTGAAGTATTATCCGCGAGGATTCCAGCGTTGGAGCTAAAACCCTTTCGGCAGTGGGGCGACGAGGGGCGCCTCTGTGTGGGACGAGAGCGCCGCGCAACGACCAACTCGTCTACGAATACATTTGAATTTGAGATGGGGGATGCAGGCCGCTGGCCCTGCCAAGGGCGTCGCGGTCGCGGCCGCGGCGTGCCCGTGAGTGTCAAGCCACCGTGTTGTTAGCGACCGAATTACAGTGCGGGTTCCTCGGAATCCGAGCGGCAACCGCGGTCGGAAAAGTTCTGCTGCTTTATTATAACTTTGCGATTTCACGAGTTTGAAGCAGCGGCAAGCTCGAGCAAACTCGTGACCGCATTTTGTATTGAGACCGATTCCAAGGTGTGAACTGGAGAACACGGCAGCCGCTTTTCTCTGGATAAACTACCAAGGCATTACTTTGTGGCACTACCTACGTTAAGAAATAACACTGCGGTGGACAAAGCTTCAGAGGAACTTCCTCGCGTGCTGCACTTGTTGCCCTTCCAGCCTGCAGAGACCAAGTCCTGCTCACAGAGGATCCGCAGTGCTGGCGCCGCTGGCGCGCTGCCTCGATATCCTATTGCTTGGTTGCAGAAAACAGACGAGTGGGGTGGGAGGCAAGAGCACGCCACTGTGAGCCTCCTCGCCTGATTTGGCGCCTCGCCCCTCGCTGCCGGCCGACTCCGCAGAGTGGTGTAGTCGCTGTGGTGGAGCCCCGGGCCCAATATCGCTGGATTTGGCGCGGCTGCACGCTGCCGAAGTCAAGCCGCGCTGATCCACTGCGGTGCCTGAAGGCTTGCCTCAAGGCTTGTTGGACGGCGACGGCCATTTCCGGAACCAGGCAGGTTTGGAATCCTTGGCCTAGGTGGGTGTTCAGTGTGGGAGTCTGGTTCGGCTTTGTCGGGTGGTGTGCGCTGTGCCCCAGTAACGAAAGGACCGCTCAGCGCTAACAGTGCTTCACCGCTTCACCAGTGACGCAAGAGGTGTTGAAACTCCGCCAAACCGCGCGCATGTGCGCATGTCGAGCGCCCTCTCTCCACTCGACAAACGGCCCCGAGCACCGCCACGGGCACCCATCCGTCTCCACCAAGGCCTCCATCGAGTGGGGCTGGCTGACACCAATCAGAACGAACATCGCCGGCTTTTATTCGGTTTGCCCATTGGCCCGGCGCGGCCTCCAGCAATCACTTTTGAGCCGATGACGTCAACGGTTTTATGCGGCCGGAGCCGCACCGCTCCGCACTCAACGGGACGGATAGGCGCATGACGTCACCAGAAGAATATCCAGCCAATTGGGCGCGAGTATTTGCCGAAGGCGCGCTCTTTTTCCTCTTATTTATTTGCCTCCATTCATTCCCGCGCGCTCCGGCGAATCCATTCGAACCTTATTCCGCAGACGCCACGGACAAGTTTATCCCTCCACTGCCAGAAAAATTCAATCCCCAGGGTAAAAGTGGGTACTGTACCGTTGTCAGCGTAGTGAGTAGTGTCGGGTGGAAGACGTCCGAGACATTGCGGACTGTAGCCTAAAGTAAATAAACCCGTTAAACGGTCGATATTGACACAGCCTCGTCCCCTCGGAGTCCAGGCGTAATCAGGCTCCCGGGGCCGGGCTGCTGGTCCGAGACTTTCAGCGACAAAGCGGCCGCAGTCTTTGGCCGCTCTGTGCGACGGAAAAAATGTGCAGCCAGCGTGATGGAGGGCCTCTCTTGCGAACCCCCCTCTGCGCCCTTTTCTTATTAATCATTATTTATGTGCGGCTGGTGCACTGCTTTCTGTGCCCCTCACTTGTGTGTTTACACACAGAGGGCAGTATTTCAAAGGCCTCGTTAGACGGTTTTGTCGAGCTCGAGTGGCTCAAAAGTGAGAGTAGAAATGAGGGAAATGGTCAAGAAATTGATTTCTTTTCGTTGCCAGCGAACACTGTGACCGCAGTAGAAACTCGGTTTCTGTGCCTTGGTGTTTTGTAAGGCAGATCTCTCTCTCGAGTCTCGAGATAAAAATATCATTTCACGGTGGTGGCACATGTGTCCCCACCGAGTCGACAGCTCAACATCTTAACTCTATAATGGCTGTTGACAGGTTAGCTGTTGAAAATGTGCGTCCACTGTGCACTGGTGAAACAAAGGCATAAAAATTATGCCCTTTAAGGGCGTAAACGATTTACGCCCTTAAAGGGCATAAATCGTTAATGCCTTTGGGAAGGGCATTAAAATTTTGCTTGAAATTCCTATACCATTTATGCCCTTCCCAAGGGCATAAAACGATTTATGCCCTTGCAAGGGCGTAAAAGAGTATTTATGCCCTAAAGGGCGTAATTTTTATGCCTTTGTTTTACCAGTGTGGGGCTTCTGCCCGCTTGTCTCGAACGGCTTCTCGCTCATTCCCCGGCTTTGCGCACGGCGTTCATGTGTGCCCTCCGCCTTCCCTACCCCTTCCACCTCGGCGATCGAGGGCAGTGCAAATCGGCTGGACGACGGACAAACAAAAAGCACCCTCATGACGGTACACCTCAAAGGGTGTGGCTGGGCGAGGCGAGCAGTGCACTACTTGTTGAGTATCGACCGAACTTTCTCGCGCCGTGCGCTACCTGTGCAGCCTGACAACGCGACGACTAAAGCACATGGAGGGCTTGCTGCTTTGGGTGCCGCCCGGGCACCGCCCGCCGTTTGCCGACGAGAGTGGGGCCGGGCACACTGTGAATGTTGGGGCTCGCGTGTTAATTGAGGTGTGATGTGTGTTTGTGTTGCGGCGAGCGCTGCTGGCTGCACCCCGCAGCGTTGTTGTCTGCTATCAGGGATTAAATGCACTCTCCGCCCGGCCGGCGGCGCCAGACTAAACAGTGCTTTTGTTGCGCCGTGCCCCTCGCACTCGGGCCGTGGCGGCGAGGTGCGAGGGAGACAGAGCGATGTTTGGAATCGCTCTGCAGACGGCGCCGATGCATTGGGAAAAGCAGAAAGCGTGAATAGGCAGAAAATAGCGCGAAACCCTCCGCTCCTTTCCGAGGGACGGCGAGGCCCATTGGAATTCACGCGATATCCTGCCTCCATTATCCATTAAAGGTGCGCTGGGCTTGCCGAGGCGGGGGCCGCCGTCAACGTCAACAGTGCTGCTGCAATCAGTGGCGCGGAAGGAGATTCTAGGCTGCATAGCCAGCAGAAGATCGATGTTCTCGTGGACCTCCTCTAGACGTCCCGGCAACGCTTTTCAGGAACAGTTTCCAGATTAGTGATTCAAGCAAACGTGTGCGCAGTTTAGCAGGACTGGTTTTGAAATCAGGTCACACGCTTTGAAACCATCCCCTCAAAAACTGCACGAAACCTTTGTGACCTAATCTGTTTTGGCTCATGAAACCTTTATGAAAGAGTGCTTTTGAGACTGGTGTTTGGAATGCGGCGAGGCGCCACGGGCCTACAGCGTGCCTGATAATTCGAGCGAATGCGGGAAAATACGGCTCGGAACAATGAGAGGCCTCTTGAAAGTGCCCAGTGTGGCGGGGGAGGTGGGGGGAGGGGGGAAAGTCGTCAAGTAGGCGGGGCAAGGCGCTAGCTGCCGGGACGACGCGAGTGCGACGCGCCGCAAAAGCCGCCCGGAGTATGAAGTTCTGCTTGGTTCCGCTTCCTCGCCTCCAGTCCGACTCGGCGCCATGCCATCCCAGCGAGGCGCGCTGTGCTGTGCCTGCACTGTGGGCGGCCTACATCGCGGCCGGAATGCGCGGGGCATGCGTGACTGGGATCACCAAGACCCCCAACGACTCCGGCGGGACGCGAGCCTAATTAGACCAAGGGTGCCACTAGAGAAACGTTCTTCCCATTCGGACCGTAGTTCTCAAAAAAAAAGAAAAGAAAAGTTAGTCGACAAGCCAACGAATCTAGCTTGGGGGCAACGGCCTTGCGAAATTGTTCAAAACCAGGCAAAAGTTACCAGTTTGGTTTTCTGACCAAAACGCTTTGCTTTCGTGCTAACTATGAAATAGGCCGTGGCTTCCCCAGAGGAGACGATGCGGACCAACAAGGAGTGTGTGGCAATTACGGAATGAGGGCACGCGTTGAGAAGAGACCGGAAGAGACTCTCCCTCCAACGCGTGCTGCGGCGTGCGCGGCGTGCGTATGCGCGTCCGTGTGCCCCGGGTGGTCCAAGCGAGTCTCGGCAGCGCTCCACCCCCGTTGTGCTACAAGTCCCCCTTCTTTAGTGCCCAACAACCCTCTTCCCCTCCCCCAGCCAGCTGCGTCCCTCGCCGGGGTTGGGTTGCCTTTGCTGAACTTGGCCGGTGCTGCTGGTCCTTGCCGTCCCAGGACGTGCTGACGAGCTCGTCCTCTCAAACGAGAATCGAGGAGAAGAGACAATAGTTCAAAGAGACTCTCGGACAGAAAACCATCGCAACGCGGGACGTGCTTTGCTTTGTGGCGCGAGGAGAAGTTGGAAAAATAAAGAATTGTGATTTTGTGGCCGCGCCGAGAGAGGGAGGCAAGGAACTGAGGGCGTTCGTTTGCTCGGCATTCTGTGCTGCCAGCGCTTCGGTGTGGATGCCCCATCCAACGGAAAGCGTGTGTAGCACACAAAATGAAATGCTACTCTTTCTCAATCCAAGCGCGTGTGAAAATTCACCAAAAAATGCAGAACTTGTTTTCTTTTTCTTTTGGCGATTTTACTTGAAATTTGACCGGCTGGTTAAATCCATGCTCCTCCCCTCCTGGCGCAAGCAAAGCTGTCGCGTGGAGTGTGACGCGTTCCAAGCCTCGCCCCGGGCGGGCCGGCGACGGGACGGGTCCCTTATCACTAGGATGGAAGCCCGCCAGAAGTAGCCAGCACACACGGCCCAGGCCGACAGCCACAGACGGCAGCCGAACCACTAAAACAACAAGCCGTGTTGTTGCAGGCGGCCCAGCAGAACGCCGCCAGTTCCAGTGGATCGCCGTTTTGCCGCCCTTTTGTCATCGTGATGCCTCCGCGACGTCGTCCTGGCGGCGGCAGGCGGGTCTTTACTTCGTCACGTCACTCGGGAATTCCAGGATATGGGCTCACTTTGGAACTGCACTCCTCTCGAGCTACTCTCCACGCACTTGCCACAAGTCCTGCTTTCGCTGCTCCACGCCGTGTCCCATTACCCGGGAAAGCTTTCGTCTGTTTGCAGCCGATGTTTATCGGACGGGACGTTCATGAACTTGGCAGTGACGCGGATTCCTCCCGGCCGCCAGTCCGTCCGTGAGCCGCGCTGGGCAGCGCCAAGTTGGCATCAGCCTTTGCCCCGGTTTTATCCGCTAAAACGCTTAAATTATGCAGCCGCTTGCATTCGCTCGCCCAGTTCCGACCATTTTCCTTCCTTCCCTTTCCTTTTTCTGAATCGCCACCCCAAATCGCCGGCCCGGCGTCACAAAACTGGGGAGTAGGGCAGTGCCGGAACATGCACGCCCGGCGGTCGGACGAAAATACACCTGGCGTCGCTTGGCGGTCACTGCGCGCCTCACTTTGTGCTCACTTTTGTGGCCCCCGCTGCCCCGAAGTGACCCCGCTCCACGCCATGGAGGCCAGTGGCGCCAACCAAATTATACATTGTCCAAACTTACGATGGAGTGTAAACGTGGAGGGACCTTCCTCCACCAAAAAAAGGAACGTACCAACATGGCGTAAAAAAATAAACTTTGGTCAAGTTGACGAAAAGTTCGGATAATTCTGCTTCTACCCCCGGAAAAAGCGGGGAAATGATCGATCCGGAAAAGTTACTTTTCCGTGACACACCTGACCCGGAGGCCGGAGGGCACCCGCATTCACGCACAACACGTGCGTGCTACACGCGGGAACGGCGGCGTTTGAACACGGTTCCCCCCCCCCCTTTCCCCCCACTCATTAACGTCGACCGCCCTGCTCTGCTGACTCCAATCCACAAAATAATGCTTCCAGCGCACTGGTCGCCGGGCTGGGCTGCCTCTGCACACAGACGGGAACAAACCCAGCCCACTGCCTATCTGTCTGTCTATCTGTCGGTCTGTCTGTCTCTGCATACAGTGCACATGGCACACAAGCCTTTTCCCTTCACACCATTAAGTTCAGTCATGTGTGCGCTCGCACGTGTGTGCGTATGTGCCAGTGTGTGCGCGTGTGTGTGCGCGAGTATGCGTGTGAGTGTGTGTGTGTGTGCCTGTCCAGCCCTACCAATCTTTGACTGCCACCGTAGGTGGATTGAATAGAGTGCACTCTGCTCGTACGAGCACAACTCCACCCCCACCCCTTTCCCAAACACACGACTGGCTTACGACACACACACACACACACACACAGCGATATAGTGATCCGGCCCCATTTCCTGATGCGATTTGGTCTGGCCGTGCCGCCGCTTGACCGGATGCAGAGTGGAGTCGGCCGTCTCTGACCACAAAGGCCTGCCCAGCGAGCGACCTAACCACGACAAAAGGAACACCAAGAAACGTGCGGCCTCCGCGAAACGTGGCCGGCCGAGTGGCATGGCAGGGACTCGGCGGCACGGTCAGAGGAATGACCGAATATCAAAGCGACCGCGGCAAAGCAGATATTGATAGCGACTGGCCGCGACTGGCCATCCGAACCGCACGCAGTGGCCGCCGCTGTTGCCCGTCTGGAGTCCGTCCAGTGTCTAGCGTCCGTCTGTCGGCACACTCGCCACCGACTGGGCGTGGGCTGGGCGTGCAGGGACGCGTATTGAACGGCAGTGATATCGGACTAGTAACGAAGCGGGTGGCAATTCTCTACAGCATTCTCACCGGGCCCGCCCCGCCCCGCCACGCGCCACTCCGCGTCCCACCTCCTTTCCCTTTCCCCAGCTGGCCTGAATAGCAGGGAACAGCACGCGATCCAGAATGTAACTGGTGCAGCCGGGAGGGGCCCAGGGGCGGGGGGTGGGACAGGGAAAGGAGGGGGGGCACGCGGGGGGCGTTTTCAAGGGGGTAGGCTCCAGGCCGCCCGGCGGTACACGTGACAAAAGAACCGCGCGCACTTCCGAGTACCGTTATTTTCAGCAGGGTGAGTCATCATTCATCACCATCACCATGGTGCGTTTTAAAAACCCCGTGGAGGAAACGAAATTCAGGAGTGAAGTTTTAAAGCTGCTTTGAAGTTTTATAACGCTCATCATTTTACTAAATCATGCCGAAATTTTGCCCGGAACTCTAAACTGTCGTTTACTCCTTGCTGCCCGGAGGGCGAGATTCCGCTGCGACCGCACTGGTGAAACCGCGGACGCAACACACTGTCGATATCGCAAGGAAACAAGAAGCTCTCTGGCCGGAAGCCAACTTCCGCGGGGCTGCCGGCCGGCCAGGGCGACACCGCGTAGAAACAGGAAGAGGAACCACCGCGGCGGCCGTTCTTACCGCCGCGATCCGGAAGGAACCGACGCACGCCGTCGAGGTGCTCGCCGAGGCCGCGGCGTTGACCGCGCGCACTCACCAGAGCCAGGTCCTCGACGACGTCCTCGGCCACGTCGTCGGCCACGTCAGCCCCGCGGCGTGGCCCTCGGTCGTGCTGCTGGCCGTCGAGGCGCGTGGCGCGTACGCGTGCTGGTTCGCGTACCTCGCGTGCCTCGAGCCGCGTCTCGTCCAAGGAGTGCCCCGGCCGCTCGCCCGCTTCCCACCGACTGGCGCGACCCGGCCGTGGCGGGCCTGGTGGGGCTGGTGGGGCTGGTGGGGCACCCAGCGCCGGGCCCCACGCCCTCCGCCACCGCCCCACCAGGCGGCCGGGCCGGGCGGCCGGGCGGCAGGCGGGGGGCTGCGGCTACGACTGCCCCAGCCCGCCCCTGCCCACCCGCGCGGCCCGCCCGGCCCCGCGCCAGCAAGGAACTGGGGTAATATCGCCGCCTCCAAGTACTCGATGGCGGCCGGACAACGCGCCGCACGCACCGCACGACGCGGCAATTACATCGCACTTAGGCATTGCAATGCAACCACACTGTGGGACGGACCAAATCAGTCACCGCTGCTCAGCCGCAGGGAACCTTATCAAAGAGAATGGTTCTACATTTCGATTCGTGACGGTCGGATGGTGTCCTTTGGACTGCACTCGACCAGAGGGATAAAACAACCTGGAAATCGGGGGGGAAATCGTTAACGTCCTATGCACCCTCTCTTCCACCCCCCGATGGCACCCCGGGAATCGGGCCCGAATCACTGTTGCATGCCGCGCGGTTTGTGGTTCGTGGTTCGCGGTGCCTCTGCGGGGGGCGGCATCGCTAGTGGGAGGGGGAGGGGGAGGGGGCGGAACCAGAAGTCGGTGGTCCGTGGTGGAATGGACCCGCACCGCCGAAAAACAGCGATCGAGACTGTCCCTTACCCCCTTACCCCACCCCGTCTTCCCCCGAGTCTTCCCCGCTTCCCGAATCAACCGCCTTCGGCCGGAAAGGTCGCTCCAATTACTCCTGGCTGCTCAATCCGGTGAATCCCGAAGGTCGCGGTCGGGAGGGGGGGCGTCTTTGACTGGCGGGAACAGAAGGGATGGCCGTGCACCGTAGCGGCACACGCGACAAAAATGATGTGCATGTCACCCCGCCCAGCAACAGCCGACTGAGCTTGCATGACACGTTAGAAGAGTGGAGTGGAAGTCATGAGGCAGTTTGTTGTCCCCACTGCGAGAGAAAGTTAAGCTTAACCCTTAACGACGAGATGTTTCGTAGTCTGCCGCAGTCCGTCTTCGTCGCAGGGTGTTCCCAGGCCTTTCTCCGGGGCAGCCTGTAGCAGGGGGACTACAGAAACAGACTTCCCGCCGAGTTAGCCGTGCCAAGTTTCAAAATCAAATCTGCTGCAGGCGCGGCCGGGCGCGGCCGGGCGCGGCCGGTGGACCGAGGCGACTGTTACACTGTCGCGACACGTGCTGCACGTGGTCGTCGAGGCCCCGACGGCCTGCCGAGGGCCCGTCGATAAAAGCCATCGCGCGTCCGACACGAGCCTCGAGGGCTGAAGGGATTGGAAGTGGGAGAGAGAGAGAGAGAGAGAGAGAGAGAGAGAGAGAGAGAGAGAGAGAGAGAGAGAGAGAGAGAAAGAGAGAAAGCAGACCAACTGGCGCAAACAGCTAGGCTTTCGGGGCTTAATGAAGTATTCAACGCGTCTAGCGTGCCTCCGACTGTCCCTTCGCATCCTCTGCAGAAAGGCTCCCTCCCTCCCCCCTTCCCGGTCCGAAAACGTCAAGACGCGTTGGCCGCCGGCGCGGCTCCGCGGCGTTTATCCCGAACGAGCCGCGCTAGCGAGATCGGGAGATAAAAGCTTGGCGCCAACCGAAGAGGGGGCAGGGCGTGGCGGGGCACGGGGCAGATGGAAGAGGCGGGGGCTCTTCGGCTTTCAACAGTATTCCTTCGGCGCGCCGCCTCACGCCCCCAGGCGCCCCCAGGCCCCAGGTTAGCGATCGACGAGCCGCATCAGCCCATTAAGGAAATCACCCCACCCCTCTTTGATTCCAATGCCTCCTCAAGGCCCGTTTCCAACGCTGGCAACTCTGCACTCAGCGACGGACGCGGGCTGGGCCATGTTTCGTTTTGCAGTGCAGGCGAGCTTGTGTCGGGCCCGAAATGGCATACTACGGTCATGTGTGGTCTAGCCCTTAGTGGTAATGGTAATGGGAGGTAGGCCGCCGGGGCGCGGCGCCGCAGCGGCGTGCTGCGTGCGGCCTACGCACCGCATGGCAGGCGCTCGGCGCCCCGCGCTCCGCCTCTGGCTGCGGTTTAGCGTTGCGGTGCCGGTGCTTTGAAGGCGCCACGCCTCGCCGCGCCGCGCCACGCCGAGGCACGGCAGTGTCAACACGCGAGCGAGGCGTCGGCGCTCTGCCACTCCAGGCGGCGCGGTGCGGTGCCGCGAGTAAACCGGGCCGACGCTGACGGAGCGCGGAAACTACGTCAACGGCGGACTTAACGACGATCCATACTTTACGGTTTGGCACAGTTTTTTTTTCGCGTCGCCGCGCTTGCATTATTTGCACGTCCGCGCCGTGAAAGCATGATTAATTCCTTGGCGCGTGTCGCTTCGGCTGTTTCGGCGCCGTGCCGCTCTTTTTCATGAGGGTAGACTCCCAACGCAATCCCTGAATTTTCACCCCTGACAAAAAAAATGGAACGAGTCGAGTGACACAATGGTAAAAGAAATGAAAAGTGCAACTTTTTTTGTGGCGGTGGGTACGCGAGCCCTGCGCCATCACCATCGCCCGCCGTTCCGTTCCGGAGGTGGAGGCCCCTGGGCGCCCCTGGGTCGCAGGCCGCCCGCCTAGTCCCCAGTCCGCCTACCGCGGTCACCTGTTCTATGCATTCACGCGGTCCGCGTCGAGGCAGAGGCTGGTCGGAAGGGGGGAGGGGGAAGGGCGAGGGGGTCTCCGAGGCGGCGTGGTGGACTGACGCTCGTGGATCGATAACCGCCCCCTCCTGCATGTCCGCATCGCCCCTCCCGGCCCTGCGCCCGGCCCTGCGGCCCCCTCCGCCCTTCCAGCCTCGGGTCGGGTCAGGGTTTGCGGCGTCAAGGCAAAACACTAGAGCCGCAGGGCCTTCCGGGCCTCCCTGGTGCCCTATGAGGGCTTGCGCTGCGCGGGCTGCGCGGGGTGGGGGAATGTCAGCCGGGGTAGCTGCCGCTGCCGCCGCGCACGCCGAGCCAAGCGCAGGCCGCGGCCCGGCCGCAGGTACGCGATCGCGAGGCCACGCCAGGTCTCCGTCCAGGGGGACAAACACAACTAATTTTATTTAATTTTTTTTTTTACATTTTTTTTCCACAATAAAATTTGTTTAGTTCATGTCTCTTTAATAATTTTATGGAGGGTAGAGTGATTAGAGTGTTGATCAATTCACTTTGAAGGTATTATTTAATACGCAGGAGAGATGCACAGTTACGGTACATACACAAACACACAAGCAACAATTACAAGATGTCACATGGAGACTTCCAGGAATGATTTATTCCTAGTACTTTACCAGGTCAATAAGTTAATTATAGAAGTACATATCATAAAATATAAAATTTGGTAAACAATAATGTTGTAACAATTGTGTACAGAGATATTTAGAACACAAAAAAATGTTTTGAACACTGTACATCTGAAATAAAATATCTGAGAGATCCAAAAATGTTTTACTCATCATTTCCTGTTAATTTCAATTCTGATTCCAGGCTCATCACTCGACTATGGATAAGTTTTAGTTCCTGTTCTAACTGCCTTGCTCTTTCTACAGTGTCACGGGCAGATGAAACTAGTCCAGTGTTCACACTTGCAGATTCAGTAGCTACACTTCTAGAGACACTTGTTGTTGTGCTTGGTCTTGCATTTACTTTTGTGAAGCCTCTCTCAAGGTCTCGCAATCTTGAACGCATCAAGCGAATATCTGATCGAAAGCTGCAACATATTCCGACATATAAAGATGGTGAACAAAGGTCATATCAAGCAGCAGTGCAAAATTTTGATGAAACTTACCCCTCAGCTTCAAGGACACGCCGACGGTCCAGTTCATTATATTTATTGCGTAGATAGGTCACCTGAGATGCCATCTTCTGTACACGACTTTTGAACTGGTTTTTACTTGATTCTGCTTGATCTCTTAATCTGAAATTGATTGCACAGATTAAATTAAGGAAATAATCCAAAATAATACTTCTTGAGAGCAACAGAAAAAAGAAATACCTTGCTACTTCCTGCTCCATGACAGAGCATTGTTCCTGGTACATAGAAAGCATTCTATCTTTTTCAGAGAGCTGGCTTTTTAAGACGGACAGCTCACCACAACTTCTTGCAGACCGTACTCCTGCACCAGGGACCACAGTGCCATCGTGAGTGAACACTTCCCCTAATTGTTCCTGGAGATTAAGAGAGATGATTACTTTCATGGCTCTTGTGAATGCAACTGACAGTCATTTTTAACATTATCAGACACTACACCTTGCAAAGGTCCAGATTTCGGATGAGACGGTCTTTCTCAGTGGCCCATGTTTCCTCATTGCCATACAAGTCCTTTTTGGATTGAACTAAGGCTGCTGTCAGGTCACATACCCGTGACTGGGTTTTCTGCAAACGGGCTGTGAGTGATTCAAATATTTGCTCATGTCTAGCCTGCTCAGCAACACGCTCAGCACGAGCAAGTTCTCGATCTTGCAACAGAGCAGCTGTTTCATCTCGGTAAAGTCGGATTTGTTCTGACAGTTGAGCTTGAAGTGACTGAATCTGAAATAATTAAATGGCATGATAGATCCTCAATATAAAACATAGGCACCTTCCACAAATTATACATGCTCTACAAGATAAGAACTTACCTTTAATTTCAAAATATCAATGTCATCAGTGGATGAATCTCCTTTATTGAAATCTGATTGACTGTTTTCCTTATTGGATCCCACTTTTGAATCAGTACTTTTCAATTTTTTCTTGTGAATGCGCTGGGGGATGATGGCAGACTTCTTAGAAGCTTCACTAATGAAAAAAGTCACCTCATTCTCAGTAATGCCGGATAATGACAAAAGCAGATCGATTTTCTTCCGGTCTTCCAGTTGCTGTAGCTTTAGTTTATCATTTTCAGCATAGAGGCGAAGAGCTTGCTCTCGCTCTTCAAAGACATAAACCTGAAATACAACAATAATAATTTACCAGGAACAAAAATGACAAACAAAGTGCACACAAATAAGTAAACAACTCACCTGTAGATCACTGACGGCCTGTTGAAGCCGAGAAACCTCATTATTTCTTTGAACAACTTCTTGCTGCAGTCGACAATCTGCATCGAAAAGTGATCTACACTCATCCACCCGACTGGATAAGTATTCGTAGTCACGATTCAGAGTAGACAGTTTGGTACGGTAATGGCCAACGAGTTCTTTCGACACGGGTAATTGTTTCATTTGGTGCTCAGTGCAATTTGACAGGTCGGACGTGATCCGTTTATGTTTCATTTTAGTGGTCATTTTGATTGACACTGACAGGTTACACAAGTCTCAGCCAGTTCCGACGCAAATTACACACACACCTTTTTCAACGAGCAAACAGTTTCATCCTCAACAGCCCGCAGGCAATTCAAAGAACTGTCAGAAACCTTTGTAAACAGGTAAAATTAAAAATGTAAACAAGTAGCAAGCGTCCGTCAAGCGTCAACGTGATTTTTTAATTTTGTTGCCAACATAGAAACTGCAAATCATGACTATCTACTTAAAGTATCTCGTTTGAACGGGATATTCACAGTAAAACACATTCATCCAGCTCTTTTGGGTTTAATTCCGGCCTTTTATTCAAAAAAAACCAGATTTGATCTTTTCTAGGAGAGGTTTGTTCTTTTAAAAATGAGCGACAATGACTATTCGCACCGTGGTGCGCGGTGCGAACAACACGTGTCTACTATTCGCACTAGGCATGGTGCGAGTATCAAAACAAAAGTCGGTCGACGAAGAAGACCGAGCCTTTTTGCCGGAGCTTGCCTTGCCGTTGCACCTTGAAGTTTTCGTGTCAATGTTTATATTTATTGTTCTTAATTGGTCTCATTGGAGTTAAACCTTGTACTACCCGTTTGAAGAGTATTTATTTGGTCCGTTTCGTCGTGCGAAATGGATAAAAAACACAAAATGAATGAGGGTGACTGGATCTGCTCAGATGCGTCGTAAGTTCTCATCTGTTTTCAATTTGTCGCAACTGATTAATACGAAAAGCTTTCATTTAGACGGTGGCAACTCATCTGATTGATGCAATTTTTCCCCTTATGTAATTTGGTTTGATTATGGGTAAAGTTTGAGCAGCGCTGTCGTGTCTCAACGCCCGTCGTGCTCGGCAGCGTTTGTTTTCGCACCAATTCTATCAAATTTTCCCACTATTATGGTCTTCTTAATGGCCCACAATTCGACTACTTTTCAAAACTTGATTCGCCCAAGGCTTTCATGACCTGTCAAAGACTAAACTTAACCAGATTGGCAGCGTGTGTTTCTGAAAGTCTGCCATTTTGTTGAGGTTATACACCTTTCCTTGTTTTGTGTACATTACTTCTGAAACACAAACCCTTGTCATCCAACCTCAATTTTTGTCTTTAGAATTGAAAGCAATGTAAAGTATTCGTCCATATTTATCTCTTTTTCTGATGAATGCTGTCTGTTCTGGTTATGACCAATGTGCATCAAAGCTAAGTGACATTTTACAAACGAATGAATCCAGATTGTAAATGTTTCACTGTGTTGTTTGTCTTACCAGGTGCGGTAACCTGAACTTTGCTCGGCGGACCTCTTGCAATAGATGCAACAGAGGTATAGTTAAGAAATTTGTAGTTGCTGTGGTATTTAGTATTTGTGCCTTTCACAAATTTTGCCTAGTAACTAAGACTCAAATGTCTTAAGTATCTTTCTGATTGCAGCAAATGCAACATTTAGAGACACTGCAGAAATTTTTATCTGAATTTAGTTTTTTTTGCCAGGGTTGTTCGCAATAACTTTTTATCAAGTAAGTCATTAAAAACCTTTGTTTTAGATCGAGAGGAGTCACCACAACAGAAAAAGAAACTTTGTACAGAAATTGGCAAAGTAGCAGCTGAGAAAAGCAAAGGGCTCTTCAGTGCTGATGATTGGCAATGCAACAAGTAAGTATACATTTTTTTTTTTTTCAGAATCAGCTGTTAATTAGTTTCCAAATTATTCTCCAACAATAGCTTGATTTTTACCTGCCACTAGGTGCGGAAATGTCAACTGGGCAAGACGTAGCACCTGCAACATGTGCAATGCTCCAAAGTTTGGTGAAATTGAGGAACGCACAGGTTATGGAGGTGGATACAATGAAAGAGGTGTCGTAGAGTACATCAAAAGAGAGGAATCCGACGACGAATATGATGAGGTGCTCTATTTATGTATTGCTCTGGTATTACATTGCTCTCTTGAAGGCAGCAATGTTAACAACTTCCTTCCTTTCCCAGTTTGGTCGTCGTAAAAAAAAGAAAGAAAGTAATGGGCGTTCTAAATCAGTGAAGAAAGAAAGTGCTCCACGAAAGAAACCTTCTAAAGATGAAGAGGAAGGGGAGGAAGATGAAGATGAAGAGGTAAGAGTCAACTAGTGCTATAGTTGGTTCAGTCAAAGTTGGTGGGACTAGGACCAAAGAAAACCTTAAACAGCCGACTCTTTTCAGGGGGTCTCAGAGTGCTAACTGCGCCCGTTCCGGTCATTATAAGGAGTCGATCCCTTTGTAAGGTGCAGGTTCCGGCCCATCTTGGGGACTGTTTGCCACACTCATAATGTCACAAAGAATAGGCCTGCATAGCAAAGGATCGCCGGCCCGCCAACTTTGACTGAACCAACTATACTTAGTGACATTCTCAGTAAAAATGACTTTAATATTTCTCTTTTTCCTACATTTCAAGGAGGATGATGGTGATCTTTCCAAGTATGATTTGAGTGATTGGGGAGTTCCTGGTTCAAGTAAAGATGAGGATAAAAAAGAAACTGGGGATAAAAACAAAACTGCCAAGTTATCAGGCAAGGATAAACAGCCTAAGAGGTCAAGTTCACGATCCTCAAAATCAAAATCCAGATCAAGGTCACGCTCACGCTCAAGGTCCAGGTCTACTTCTCGATCTTACAATCGCTCCAGAGGTCGATCAAGAGACGGCCCTTCAGATTCACGTAGACGTTCCCGCTCTCGTTCTCGTTCACGGAACCGCTCGAGAGACTACTCTTCAAAGAAGTCTCACCAGTCAAGGTAATGTGAAATTGGTAAACATCAGTTATTAGTTATTTGAAAATGATTGTTTTGTGTTCACTGTAGCTCTTTCATACCTGCTTTTCAGATCTCACTCATCACATAGCAGCTCTGGTTCTCATTCACCATCAAGAGTGAAGTATGGTTCTAGCAGTCGTAAATAGAGCTCTCTTAATGCAAAATTGGCATCTAGCTGATAAATATATAGTTGCCAAGTACAATTCAAACAACCACAATATGAAGAGAATTCGTTTCCGTAGTCATGTTTTATAGAAAGTTTCCCATGGTTTTTAAAACTAGCAAACTTTGGATATTTCTCTTTGTGTTTTCTTTTTACGACTTTTATACTTTTTTTGGATGAATTTGCGCAACAGGAGCAACCCAACAGGCCTCTTAAATGTAACTTAGTAAGAGACTGTTGTGTAAGTGTGCTGTGCATAGTTGTAAATCTACCTATTATAGCAGTTCTTATATCTTTTAGGAGAGGAAGAACATTTATGTACAAAAGACCTTTCACAAATGGGCGACAATAGAAAGGCTCTGCTCAATATTCCTTTGTATCATGTCACTTAATGCTCAATCTAATGAGCGCACCCAATTTCAATATTTTCAGCTGTTTCAATTTGAAATTCACAGTTGTACACAATGGGCTTTGTTTACATAACTGTGTCCTATATTACTCCGGATCTTTTTAATAATTTTTTTTATTTTTTGGTGATAAGTTTCAATAAGTGTGGAGACAATAAGACTCATGAGTATTCTTACCTCCCTTATAGAGACCAAGTCTGTCCATCTGGTGTTAAGTGGATTACCAAATTACAATATAAACTTAGTAGACTTGTAATAGTATGTAATGTTTAAACTGTAGCAATAACAACATTTTAAAAATGAATGTTAAGGCTGAAAGACATCTTTTCTTTAGCTTTTTTTCCAAATGTACTTCTGGTTTAGTAATGCTGATGTCTAGGAATATGAAACTAGGTGTTGCGAAGAATGCTTTTTTTTTCTTTCACATCATCATTTCATTTTTATACCTCCAAATAATTGCAAGAAACATACACCTTAAAATTAAAAAAAATAATCATCTGAATATGGACATGGTTTTATGGAACTCACAATTCAATTTGTATCGTAATGAATGAATTGTAATTTGCTGAGCCAAATTATGTGCTCTTGAGTCCCAAATGTAGGCACGGACTACAACCACAAATAGCATATACCTGTCCGGCGCACTCCAAATACGTTCTGATACCTCCTGATGCCACCCGGCGTGTACCTTATGGTTGACCATGCTCTACTTTGTTGAATCAGTGTTTGAATCAGAAATCTGTCTTTTAGTCATTTCTTACAAGTTGATAGGTGTGCAAACAATTCATTCCTCCTCTGTTTCAGGAGCTTGATAGAACTTACTTTCTCTCCATTACTTGTGCTACGTTTGGTCTGTAAAGCAGTGTTTTAAAAAATTAGTCTTCTGAGCTGTTAGTATTTGTATTGCATGTGTATATATGGCATGAAAAAGACTCATACATTGAGTGTACTGTCCATAAATTTTGACAGCTGCAAAGCACTGCAAAGTTTAGGCAACTACTGAAAAGTAATCATAATTTTTAAAAGATGTCAGCATAGTAAACTGATTTGCTCCACACAGAGACCCTCTATGACTTTGCAACTACCTGTATTAAAATTGATCATATACATTTCTAACGTAGCTTCTGTTCGGTAACATTTTTGCTATGATATGCAGCTGGTTAAAAATGAAATAACGCCCCTTTGATTTTTAGCTTTCAATGTTTTGTTGAAGTTAAGGTAAAACTCAAAGTGTTTTGATCATATTTGTGAAATGTTCTCCTATTTTCATTATTGAATGACATAGTGTATCCTACGCAGAAATTCACATTAAAACAATATTAAAAGTCATGAAAATGGTAGTTTTTACCAGGCGTGTTGATGTTTTATGCAGAACACCTCTCAAATCCGGTACCATCCACCCAGGCAAGTGGGTCTTCTCTTCAGTCCTCCTCTCATGTCGAATGGGTGGTCTACATTCCCTACATCTTCCCTGTGACTTGTTACAGCCGTGGTCCTCCTTCGTGGCGTACCAGCGCCAGCGGTACCGCCAAGCAGTCTAGCCTCTCAATTCAAGGAGGGGGTTCGGCAGCGTGTCAAATGGGTGGCCTATCTTGGCGGCGCGGCTCTGGTTTAATTGATTGAGTGCTGAGCCTAATGTTTCCATAGTTTTATTGCTGCGTAAGTTAATTTTTGTTTTCCGTTCCTCCATTCCCAGGCACTCCCAAGTTTTTTCATTTAGGATGGGACATTAAATTATGAAACATGAAGTACGAACAATTTCTCTTTATTTTGTATCAACAGAATACAAACGACCTAGTTGTGTCACAACAATTTTTGCACAGAGTTCTAGTAGTTAGTTCTATATACGTTTAGTCCAGATAATCAAAATAAGTACAAAACATAGTAAAAGCAGACAAGTACAAAAAGACAAAATAATAAAAACAGCTATATTTTCACTTGAGAGCAGATTGTCAATTCTGAGTAATTTTGAAGTCAACAAAAATAGTGTGACACAGCTTTTCTTTAAATAGTCAAGTCACATCAGTTCAGTCTCAATAAATTCATCTCACTTTTGGCATGCAATATTACTTTAAATGCAATGTTCATATTTACACAACAACTTATTGACATATCAATCTCTGTACATAAAGTAACATCCATGTTCAATTTCTGCATGATACAACTATACAATATTTATGGACATATACAGTAGAGTACTACTGAAAGGGCAAATCTATGATACACAATGAAACAAGTTACCATTCTATCAACAATTTATGTACACAAAAACTTGTTCACAAAAGTTTGGGCACTTAAATACAAGAGGGTAAAGAAGTGCACTTGTTGGACAAATTCATCTTTTTTTAAATCTTTGGTCTTTAGTTAATTTTATTTGCACATTTGCGTGCACACACCTACTGGCCTTCAAACCACAGCTAAAGGAAACTAGTGACGATTTGTCCTGTCAAACTAACTGCTATGTTATGGAAACAGAAAAGTAAAAAATACAAGGTATAGAAATGGCAATATATCTAGATTTCAGGAAGACATTTGACTGCAATCATGATGACAGAACAATTTATTTGCGTTGCCGCTCCTACTTCTATCACTGCTGAATTCTTGTTATCTATTCATATTAATGAAGGAAGATCAGAAGTCTTGACAAGTCTAGATCACATCAACATGATTTCAACTATCATAAAAATGGTCCCCAATGACAAAATATTGGGAGCCCATGTCATTAAGTTACAGTGTCTTGATTTTGTGGGAGCATTTGGATGACATTATATTGATGTCTCTTGAATCGTCATGACTTTAGATTGTCTCTAGACTATTCTACAATCGTAAAAAAAAAGGCATGGTTATCACCCGTCTCAACAGTCCACACAGACACAATGAAACACATTCCCAAACAACGAAAGGGGCGAGTCAAACCAGCCCTCGCATGTTTCCCTCCCTTCTGGGCAGGGAGGCCAACCTTGAGGCCAATCTCGCATCGCAGCGCACTCCTACCAAAATTAAAATAATGACTAAAACCGGGTGAGGATGACTGGGGCCGCACAGGGAACACAGGGGTCATACGTCCGCCTCGTCCCTCAAGGCGTTCCCGAGGGGGTTGAGCATCACGGGTGCGGACGACCCCCCGCCCCCGCGACCGTCCTCGCGACACACGCCGCCCACCGCGTTGCCCGCGTTGCCCGCCTTCGAGTCCATGGCGAAGCCCTCCAGGTCCACGTAGGAGCCGGCCCGCACGCCGTCCTCCAGCAGGTCGGCCAGGGCGCGGCGCAGCTCGGCGAAGTCGGGCCTCTTGGCGGGGTCGGCGTGCCAGCACCGCAGCACGATGCGGAACAGCTCGGGACGGCAGTGCGCGGGCCGCTCCAGGCGGTAGCCGTCGCGCACGCGACGCAGCACCTCGCGCGCGCCCATCGTGGGGTACGGGGTGGAGCCTGCGACACGGGGACAACGAACACAAGGTTAGGCGCCGTTGGGCCACCGGGGAAAGCCCCATGAGGGAGAGGGCGATGAAGGCAAGTGATACGTACCGAGCGTCACGATCTCCCACATGAGGATGCCGAAGCTCCACACGTCGCTCTTGTGTGTGAACACGCTGTAGATGAGGGACTCCGGCGCCATCCACCGAATGGGCAAGGCCCCCTGCACAGACAGACCAACAGCGTGTTAACTCTGCGTCTGCAGGTTCCTTTCTCATCTCCACTGGCGAACTTCGCGTTGGCCCCACCTTGTTCTCGCGCTGCTCGTACACCTGGCCGCAGCCGGAGTCGCGGACGCTCCTCGACATGCCGAAGTCGGCGATCTTGCACAGCTTGTTGTGGTCCACGAGCACGTTGCGGGCAGCCAGGTCGCGGTGGATCACCTGCAGCGCCAGACAGCAGTCGTTAGACAAGACCAGGGTGTCGCACAGTCGGCCAGAAGACCGGTGGGGACGGCCAAAACTCTAACGCGTTTGGAGCTCCAGAGTAGCTAAATGGGACTCGAACAGAACGTGTGACCCCACCAATGGATTCCTCGTTCGGAGAGCAATCCATTGGTGGGGTCACACGTTCGGTTCGAGTCCTGCTTAGCGACTCAAAAGCTCAAAACGCGTCTGGAGTTTTGGGCGCCTGACGGTCTTCCGGCAAATCCACTGTGCATGTGCATCGCCGACTGGGAGTATCGCCGGGCGTTCAGCAGGGGGTATTGCCGACGCAGGCCGCAGGACTTACGCCTTTGGACGCGAGGTACTCCATGCCGCGCGCCACGCAGAAGGCGAACACCGTCAAGTCCCTGGACGTGAGCGCGTCCGAGTCCTCGGAGAAGTTGTAGTAGTCCTGCCGCGTGCGGTGGTCACGGAGGAAGGCCAGCAGCTTGCCGTACATGACGTACTCCATGATGAGCAGGAATGGCTCTGGAAACACAAAAGGGGACGGGTTAGCGCCTGTCGGATGTCGGGCAGGCAAGCCCGTCGCACAGCGGTGGTGTGCGGACTGCCTGACAGAGCGCCTGCACTGTAGGCAAGCCCGTTACACAGCCGTGGTGAGCGGGACTGCATATCCCGCGATTCACAGGCGTTCCACCAAAACAGACACACCCTTGTTAGGCTTACCCTTCTCCGTGCAGCAGCCCAGCAAGGTGACGACGTTGGGGTGCGCGCCGAGCTGCTGCATGATGCCCAGCTCCTGCAGCAGGTCTTCGCGCTCGCGCACCGAGGCGCCCTCCTTGACGGTCTTGACGGCCACGAGGCGAGTCAGTCCGTGGTGGCCGCTGATGTCGTCCGCCTCCGCCTTCCACACCTGGAAAAGGGAATCGGGTTCAAGACAACCACCGCACAGTCCTGTGGATCGCCAAGCTATCCCCGAGCACGCTCCGGCCGTAGACTCGTTCCGTCGCTGTGTCTCTCTCACGCCTCGAACAACTGCGGGGCGCCCCGTGAGTGCGACAGAGGCAGAGCCAGGCAGAGCGACGAGACGACCTGCAGGCTCAAGGACGCGGTGACTTTGACACGAACACGACCCGAAGCTCGCTGGGAATCACAACACACACGCGCGAATTTCGGAAATCACGCGCAATCAGGCGCCTTCAAGACACGACCCGCCTCCAGCAGCACTTACAGTGCAGTGCAGCGCGCCGCGCGCCAGCGAGTCGCGCACGTGAGCGTCTGCCGCGCGAAAGCCATACTCACATTCACCAGCGGAATGGTTTCCGAACCGTCGCTCCGTCTCTCTCTCTCTCTCTCTCTCTCTCTCTCTCTCTGAGGGCGTCCCGCGGGGGCGCGAGCGAGTGAGGCTGCACTGCCAATGGACGCTTCGTTCTGCTGCCACGCCAGTCATTTTGTAACGGCGTACACATGTAATGCGGGTCGAGTTCGTTTGCGTGCCGGGCTTTCAATCAGCGCGGAGCACGAATAGGGGCGCGGCGTGGCGCGGCGTGGCGTGGCGCGGCGTGGCGTGACGTGGCGTGGTGCGGCGTGGCGTGGCGTGGCGTGGCGTGGCGTGGCGCGGCGTGGCGGGTTAAGCCCCGCGCTGACCCGAGCACGAACGCACGATACGCCGCGGCAATGCCCGCCTCGTCTCGCCTCGCTTGCCCAGGAAACCCCATCGCATTTCTCAACGACCAAATAATGACGAGGAACCGCGGCAGTGCTCTGTCTCTCTCGCACTCACGGGGCGTGCCGGCGTGCCGCAGGGGGTGCAAGAGAGGCGGAGCGCCGAAGCGCTATTTCGAATCAGGAATGGGACTCGTACAATACGTGTGACCCCACCAATGGATTGCTCTCCGAACGAGGAATCCATTGGTGGGGTCACACGTTCGGTTCGAGGCCTGTTTAGTGACTCTGGCGCTCAAAACGCGTCTAGTTGTGCCCACCTCCACCGGTCTTCTGGCCCACTGTGCGAGGCGTGCCGTGGTGTGGCGGGGGCGGGAGTTGAAACGCCTCCAGGGCGGCCGCTGGCGAGGCCGCTGGCCGGCGCCTCCGCAGGTCTACCCAACGCGCCCACCAGGTGCCCGGGGCAGGGCCAGGCCTCTACAGCAGGCCAGCAGGCCGGCCGGCCGGCTAGCGCCTTGCCGCGCAGTTCACTGAGTCACGACCAAAGGGCGGGCCGCCGATAAGGATTCCATTACCAGCGGCTGTCTCTCTCGCACCGCTACGCCGCTATGGAGCGCGTCGCGAGTGCGAGAGAGACAGAGCTACGAAACCCTTATAAGCCTGCTGGCTTGGCTAGCCGCAGCGCGTGTGTGGCGGCCCAGTCAGGACAACACGGCGGCCACAAAGGACTGGAAATTATTTTGATTTAAGGATCGAATCCCGTTGGAATGGGAACGAAAACGCCCGGCAGCTGGGCCCGGCCAAGCCCTTGGCCAAGCTGCCGCCGCAGGCTAGGCCTCAGGCTAGGCCGCAAACGCGGACGCCACGAGGCAGTGGCACTCCCGGCGCCCAGATTCGGCTGGCCGACTCATTCCGAGAGTCGCCTTCGACGCTCTGTCTCTCTCGCACCTATGGGGCGTACCCTATGGGTGCGAGAGAGACAGAGCGACGAAAACGACTCTGGGAGTCAGTCTGGTCCAACCTGTAGGCTGGTTCCGTCCGAACAGTGAGTGCTTTCCAGCGCTGTCTCTCTCGCACCCCCGCAGGGCGACACGCGAGTGCGAGAGAGACAGAGCGACGATTCGGAAGCAGCCCGCTGGTCCAACCCGACCGGGCGCTAATCCAAGCCGAATAGCCGAACGGCCGAACGGCCCACTGCGCAGTCAAGCCGCAGCCAATCGCTTCCGGGGCAACGAGCGTGGGACTGTCACGCCTGCGGTGCACAGTGGGCCAGAAGACCGGTGGCGGCGGCCAAAACTCCAGACGCGTTTTGAGCTCCAGAGTCGCTAAATGGAACTCGAACCGAACGTGTGACCCCACCAATGGATTGCTCTCAGAACGAGGAATCCATTGGTGGGGTCACACGTTCGGTTCGAGGCCTGTTTAGTGACTCTGGAGCTCAAAACGCGTCTAGAGTTTTGGCGAGGGAGACAGAGCGACGAAAACGACTCTCAGTGCGCGCTGCAGGCTGCAGCGGCCGCTCCCGGGCCTCTCTGGGCCGCCCCGCAGCAGTGAGGCAAGCTGGCCAGCCCGTCCTGGAGTGAGTCCTGGCCCGAACCTGATCCAGTTCTTTCCACACCTAACACTCGCGCGCACACACACACACACACACACGCTCACACGGGCTGGGCTACACACACGCCGACACCTTCTGCTCCACCCGGGACGGGTCCATGTTCGCGGCGGCGGCCACGCTCTGTCCGAAACGGACTATGCGATTGGGACAATACACTTGAGCGGGCGAGGAGCGGGTCGTTCTACTACGCTTGAAGAAAGTGTATGATCCAAGGGGGTATCGTACCTGTCCGAAGTTGCCCTGGCCGAGCAGCGTCTGCAGCCTCAGCTTGTCCCGCGGGAACTCCCAGCGCGTGGGCGCGGGCATCTGCAGCACGCGGTCCCGGTCCCAGTCGCGGTCCCGCGGCTGGTCCTTCTGGTCACGCGGCTCCCGCTCCAGGTCGCTGTCCTCCCAGGCCTGTCAACAACACGGCGATGAGTTACAGTCCTACAGCAGACACATTCCGAGAGTCGTCTTCGCCGCTCTGTGCCTCTCTCGCACTCACGGGACGTCCCGTTTAGGTGCGAGAGACACAGAGCGGCGAAGACGACTGTCGGAATCAGTCAATAGAAAGCCCGCTATCTGTGCGCGAAAATCTGCGAACACCATGACATGCACAATTTAGCGCTGTTGGAATCAGCTGGACAAGGCGCACAGTGGGCCAGAAGACCGGTGGAGGCGGTCGAAATCCTGGACACGTTTTGAGCTCCAGAGTCGCTGAAAGGGACTCGGACCAAACGTGTGACCCCACCAATGGATTCCTCGATCGAAAAGCAATCCATTGGTGGGGTCACTCGTTCGATTCTAGTCCTGCTTAGCGACTCTGGAGCTCAAAACGCGTCTCCGCCGGTCTTAAATCCACTGGGCGGCGCGTACCTTAGGCGGCGTGGGCGGCGTGGGCAGGTGCGGCAGCGGCCTGGGCAGCTTGGCAGTGGGGGCGGCGTCGGTCCGGCCGACGCGAGCCCTTCGGTGGCAGCTGAGCTCGGACGACGAGTCGGACTCGTCGAGCACCTGAAAGAGCAGAGGCAACACGCTTACATTAGCCGGCCCGAAACGAGACAACAACACAACAGCCAACATCGCACGGAATCAAGCGCTTGCGAAAGGCCGCCGGCTAAATTCGAAACCAATTCAGCCATTGGTGCGTGAGAAAAGCGATACGCAATGTAGGGCGAAGGCGGCGGCAGCGCGGCGCGGCGGCTCGTTCTCACGCAGTATCGGGATATTATGCGCGTTTGCGTTGCTGCGGACTGAGAGTCACTTTCGGCGCTCTGTCTCTCTCGCACTCATGGCGCGTCCCGTATGGGTGCGAGAGAGACAGAGCGACTGGACCCCTCGCTGCGCGGCTTGCTGGCTGGCGCTGCATTTTTCAGCAGAAACCTCGCGCCGGTGCGCGCCGAGCCACTTGTCAAGAACATGACGCGCCACGCGGCGCCACGCCACACCGGTCATTAGCCAACCAAAACAATACCGGCAGGTGTGCCGGCCCAGTGGGCCCAGTGCCCACCCACAGAGCCGCGGCCCGACGCGACCCCGGGGGGCTGCTTCCGAGCAGTGTGGGCTTTCGTCGCTCTGTCTCTCTCGCACTCGTAGGGCATTCCGCACTCGTGCGAGCGAGACAGGGCGACGGAGGCAGCCTGCAGAGACTCGGCACTGTAATTACCGCGTGGCCCGAATGCAAAACGGAGCGATGGGCACACTGGCAAACCGCTCCGAAAACACAAACGACTTGGGGATTTCGTTATACTTGGAATCGGCGGGGTCGCGTTGAAACAGATGTTGTTTTAAAATGAGAAACAGAAACGGGCGTCTGAAGACTCACCTTCTTCCTGCGGTTGATGAAGTAGCGCGCGGTGCACACCCCGGCCAGCGCGAGGGGCACGACGCCGAGGGCGAGCAGCACGTACGTGAGCACGCCGATGCCCGGCGGCACGACGCCGAGCTCGCGCTCCGTGGGCACCCTCTTGGCGTCCTGGTCCATGAGGGCGAAGTCCTGCTTGGACACGGCGCGGCCCCGACCCTTGGCGCCGAGCAGCAGCGGGTCGGAGTCCGACGGCGCCGCGCCGTCCTGGCCGCGGCCACGGCCCTGGCCCGCCTGGCCGCGGCCCAGCTGGCCCTTCTGCACGGGCGTGATGCTGGGCCGAGGCTGCTGGAACACGGGCCTCGGCGCCTCCGTGGTGGTGGTCGACGTGGTGGTCGACGTCGTGGAGCTCGACGTGAACGGCAGCACCGTTATGTCGGCATCGTCTGCGGGCTGCGCCGCCGAGGGCGCCACCGTCGTCATGGTCTTGAACACCTCCTTGGGGACGGGGATGGGTCGCTGCTTGTTGGAGCGCAGGCGGATGCTTTCGGCCGACACTGGCACCGGCGGGTTGGAGCGCGGCGGCTGCGGCGGCGACGCGGGCTGCGAGTCCAGCTTCGGTGCCGCCGCCGCCACGACCACCTCCTCCGTCACTTCCACCGGGGTTGGCGGTGTGGTGGTGGTGGTTGACGTGGTGGTTGTTGTAGTTGTGGTCGTAGACGACGGAGCTGGCGTGGTGGTTGTGGTCGATGAGTACAGCGGCGAGGGTTCCGTGGGGGGCGAAGGCGTCGTCGACGTGGTTGTGGTTGTCGTAGTGGACGTCGTCGTGTCGGTCCAGATGGCGCGGGGTTTGGCCTCCACTGCCGTGCCCTCCGAAGGCAGCACGTGGATGATGAACGGCGTGGGCGACTCTGCCTCTGGAGAGGGGGTCGTGGTGGTGGTGGTGGTTGTGGAGGTTGTCGTAGAAGTCGTGGTGGAGGCTGTGGTAGAGGCCGGAGCCGCGACTTCACTGACTGCAGCAGCTGTGGACGGCGGCGCCGCGGTCGTCGTGGAAGTCGTCGAGGTCGTGAAGAGGGCCGTGTCGAGCTGAGGCGTCGTTGATCGGAAGCGCGTGGGCGTGGGGCCCACAGTGGTGGTCGTCGATCGGTACCGCAGAGGCCGCGGCGACGCCGTCGACGTCATGGTCGTCGTAATGGGTGGTGACGTGCTTGTGGACGACGGCAGCACCACGCTCACCTCGCTGGTGTTGGTCACCACGGTGCGCGCGGGCTTCTCCTCCAGGACGAGCGGCAGCACGGGTGGAGGCGCTTCGGTGGGCGGCGGCGCCGGAGAGGGCGGGGCTGTGTTGTTGAAGAAGATCTTGATCACGTCCTGCAGGTTTTCCGTCGAGACCGGTGAAGCGAGGGAGACCTGCTCCTCCGCTGGGCCCGGCGTCGTGGGGGTGGCGGGCGCGGCCGGGGTGGCTGACGGCGAAGGCTGCTTGACGGACACGGACGTAACCACGGCCTCCACGACCTCGGGCCGGTGTTCGGCGCGCGCCGGCGTCTCGTACGCCACGTTGGCGAGTCGAGGCCCAACCAGGGGCTCCATGACGTCCACGTCGTCGGCGCTGGAGGAGCGGCCCACGACGAAGGCGTACGGGATCTGGGACTTGGGCGGCTTGATGAAGCCCAGCTCGGTGGGCGGCGTGCCCCCGGACGGCTCCTCGAAGCGCCGCAGTACGTACGCGTCGGTGGTGTTGTCCGCGGCGGGGCCGGTGGCGGGGCCGGAGGCAGCCACGGTGGACACGTCGGGCACGTCCTGGACTGGCGGAGGCTCGCTGCTCGGCGTGGACTTTACTTCCTCGCGCATGTTCGCAGTGTCCGGGCGCGCGCTCTGCAGCAAGGGCATGCTGCTCTGCTGCACTGGTTCGTGGACTTCGTGGACTTCTCGTAACTCCTGAACCATGCGGTGCACGTCGAGCTGGGCCGTCCGCCCTCGCTGCTGCGCCTTGTTCATCATGGCCTCCTTGGAGGGGGTCATCTCCAGCGTGCGTCTGGGCACCGTGGCCGCAGCTGGTGACGGCGTTCTCTCTTCGGGCTGCACGTCGACGCCGCTCGGCGCGGCCCACTCGGTCTGCGGGGCTGACGTGGACGCGGAGGGCGATTCGGTCGTGGTGGAGGTCCTGGGCGACGACGGCGTGCTGGTCGACACGGGCGGCACCTCAGTCGTGGGCGACGTCCTAGATGCCGAGGCCCTGGGCGGCGACAGCGTGGTGGTCCACACGGAGGCCACGGGTTCCAAGTGCGTCACGTTCGCCGGGGCTTCCGTCGCGTTGCTGAGCAGCGTCTTCCTCGTCACGACGAACTTCCGCCGCGCCGCCTTCTTGACCGAGGTGGGCGTCGAGCCGGCACCGCCAGAGCCCAGGATGACGAGGTTCTCTATGGTGCGCGCCGAGTCCCTCCGCCGCGTCGCCAGCTTGTTCTTCTCCACGACCTGCCTGTCGAAGCCCACGTCCATCTCCTCGTGGGTCTCCTCCTCCTCCGTCTTCCTGCCCTTCCTGTCCACCGGGGCGGCGCTGGACGGCGCCGGCGACACCCTTCGCAGCACGGACCGCCCCCACGTGGTCGACTCCACGATCAAGTTCGTCCCCGGTGAGCCGGCCGAGACCGGCGACCGCGTCGGGTCGGATGGAATCTTGCGGCCGAACTCGAGAAACGGCGTGAGGTGGTCGTTGTCGGGGAGCTCCCGCTGCAGCGGCCGGAAGTGGTTGTACAGCGAGTCCGTCATGACCACCGCCCCCGCCGCGTCGTGCTCCACGTCGGGCACCTCCGTGGACGTGGTTGTCAAGCGAAACTTGCCGCGGCCTCGGTATGGCACGGTGCTCGACGCCGGCGCCGAGGTCGTGCTGGGGGAGTCGGTGGTGGTAGAGCTGGTGGGCGCGGCCGCTGTGGTGGTGGTCGTCGTCTTGGCCCGGAGTGTGGTTGGACTAGCGGGCGGGCTGCTCACCGTGGAGGTGGCTTCCCGCGGTGGAGACGCTGTCGTCGACGAGAGGGTGGCGGTCGTGGTGGCCTCGCTGGCGGCTGCCGTCGTCGCTGCGGTCGTGGCCGCCGTCGAAGCGTTGTAGGCGGCGGCGTTGGCGACCGTCCGGCCCAGGACGACAGCGCCGGACTCGGCGCCCTCCAGGACGTCCGGGGGCGTGGTCGTCTTCCTCAGCTTGCGCACCCTCCTGGCGCGGCTCGCGAAGCCCGACAGCGCCGCCGTCGCCGGCCTGTCAGGGGCCGGTCCGGGGGGCGGTCCGGGGGGCGGTCGGCCCGGAACCGCGCCCTGCGTCTCGGCGGCCCCGACGGCCTCGGCGGGGTGGTCCAGGGCCGACTCCGGGGCCGGCGCCGGGGCTGGGCGCGGTGTCTCGCCGGCCGCCGCGGGGGCATCTGCAACACGCAACAAGGCGCACGTCAGTCAGGCGTCGGGGACTCGGCGAGGGACTCGGTCGGGGAGCCTGTTTGGCTTTCAGCCGGAGAAAGCCGCGGGCCTTGCGACACGCCGCGCCGCGCACGGCACACTGCAGACTGATTCCGAGAGCCGTTCTGGCCGCTGTCTCGCTCGCACCTGTACGGGACGCCCCACGAGTGCGAGAGAGACAGAGCGACGAAAACGACTCTCGGAATCAGTCTGCAGACGCCGTACCGGGCAGCGCGCGCATTGGCTTGCCGGCCACGCAAGGCGTAGCAAGGCGCAGCAAGGCGTCCGGGCAGTTAGTACCCAACACGCCTCGCGAGGCGGCAGCGCGCCCGCAGAATCCCTAACATCTGGGTCACTGCCACAGGCTCCAACTAAAACCACCATCTTAATCGGTTCGTCGTTGGTCACAGTCTGGCCTGATATTTGGGGCATGCATTATCGCAAAGATCTTCGTTGTACTCTACAGAATTTTCAAGTTCGTCTAAACGCAAGAGAAATTTTTCGCACTGCGTAAAATAACTCCCAGTCCCATTGCATTGCCATATGCTATTACCTGGTGCACATAGCACTTTGCACTTTTTCGTCACCCTGACCGCTCGCCCTCTATGTTTCATATGCCAGCGCGGTGCTCACGTCGCGTTGCAAACTTCCAAACATCTCACTTCTTCCACGGTCACTCAGACTCGCCGCATGGCGTGGCGCAGATTTATGGGCAGCGGGATCGACACCCCATCCAGTCCACCTGCCCAGCCCAGATCACTCTCGGCTCGGGCGCAACGCCCCGCCCCGCCCCGCCCCGCCCCGCCCAGGCAGCGGTTCACCTTGGCCAGGCCAGCAAACCTGCTCCAGTTTTAACCCGTCTAGGATCGACCACATCCGCGTCACATCGTCTGGCTGACAGGCGCGCGCGAGTTGTGCGACGCCCACCAGCACAAAGCTGCTTCTCGTGGCGCGAGGCCTGCCTGTCTCTCTCGCACTCACGGGGCGGCGCGGGACGGTGCGAGAGAGACGCCGCCGTTCGTCTAAATGTGCGTCGATGCGAAGGGCGAAGGGCTCGGCTTTCTTGTGCCGCACTCACTAGGCGTTGCGAAAGCCCAAGGCACCCCCCCCCCTCCCCCGTCGATTCGCAGAGTAGCAGTGAGCGCGTGGGAATGGGTCAGCGGGGTGGCCATCAAGGACTCCGCTCTGGAGATGTGTGCACGCCGCGCCACGCCGCGCCGCGCGCCCTGGAGAAAGGTGGCCGGCCGGCCGGGGTGTGGCGTCGTGCGCTACACTGTACTAGCACTGTACTCGCGGCCTCGAGACAATCGTTTCGATAGAGAACTCGTCTACACTCGGGGGCCGCGGTGGCGCCCGCAGAAATTTCAAAACAAGGGGAAGGGGGTCAAGCCATGCTTTTTGCCTACCTCAAGGCGGAATGCATTGCAATGGGCTCACTTTTCAGGCGATTGTTTAGTGGCAAAGGGAAAAGAGGGGGGGGGGACTAGCTATCAGTGCACACCCTTCACGAACGTCTAGTTATGCTTTGTTACATTACTTAGTTATACTGGCTCGCCAGGAACAAAATTCATTTCGCAGAGCCTTGCTTCCCCTACATTCATTCATAAGGCGTCATCAACGCCTGAGCTGAGCGGATCGTGAGTTTAGCGAGTTTTTCGGCGAACAGGTGTCACTGTTGTCCCGACGTCTGACGGTGGCCTTGTTTTAACTTTGGTGCTTAGAAAGACCTGGGCTCGTTTTTCCAGTGGGATCACCCCGGCGGCCGGCGAGGCACTGCGGGTCGCGGCCGCATGCAGAACGCCTGCCTCTTCTTATCTAACGTCTAATGAAACACGGCTGGCTTCGTGACGGCGCCGTCGGGGCCGTCGGGGCCCCGCGGCGGACGTCGCGCGGAGCTCCGCGGCTTTCGACTGAAATATGGCGTCAATGCAGCGATAGATGCCACTTGCACAACGCGATCCACCGACCAGATGGCGCCGCGGTCGCTACCGCCGTGCCCTTGGTGCCCTAGCGGCGCGGCCGGCCAGCAGACTGAGAGTCGTTTTCGTCGCTCTGTCTCTCTCGCACGCATGGGGCGTCCCGCACGGGTGCGAGAGAGACAGAGCGACGAAAACGACTCTCAGGCGCTCCTCAAACTCAGCAACGGCCCGTGACGCGCACGCTGTAAGGGTTTGTCCATAAAGCGCGCGTGATGGCGGGGCGGTACAACAAAAGGCAAAGCCCGTGCAAATCGCAAAGTGCGGCCCGCGGGCCCAGAAGTCCCAGTCGCTCTGTCTCTCTCGCACTCCTGCGGAGCGCCCCGTGAGAGCGACAGAGACGGGGCGACTAAAGCGCCGCGCGGTCTGCCGGAAGTGCAGCAAGCGCTTATTCAGTTTGCAAAGCGGCGCGGCGAGGCACGGCCAGGCACGGCGACGGCACGGCGCTCTGAAGGTCCTCCGGCGTTCAGGTCTCCGAAACGCGCGCCGCGAGCAAGCCGAGAGACTGACTGAGTGAGTGACTAAGTGAATGACTGACTGAGTAACTGACTGAGTGAATGACTGAGTGAATGACTGACGAACCAGAACGAAACAAGACTTTTCCAGTTCAATTTCCTCGCGGTGTAGGCAGTGTCGAACACAGCAGCCCCAGCGATGGCACGCGGTGATACAGCGACTGGGTCGCGCGCCTCACGACCGCCTAGCCCAGGCCTAGCCGCGCGCTCTGTCTCTCTCGCACTCGAGCGCCGTCCCTTGCAGGAGCGAGAGAGACAGAGCGACGAAAACGACTCTCAGTGTGGCGCGGTGCCGCACCCCATTCCCAATGACCACAAGGGGCAGGGCGCCGCGGGGCACGGCGGCGGGGGTTGATGGTCGCGCGCTCCGTCTCTCTCGCACTCACGGGGCGTTCCGAAGGGGTGCGAGAGAGACAGAGCGACGGAGCACAGTTCGGAATCCAACCTGGAGGAGGCTCGCGCTCCGTAAATCTCAGCGCGCGCGCTTTACCTCTCCCTCTCCCTCTCTCTCCCTCTCTCTCCCTCTCTCTCTCTCTCTCTCTCTCTCTCTCTCTCTCTCTCTCTCTCTCTCTCTCTCTTTCTCTCTCTCTCTCTCTCTCTCTCTCTCTCTCTCTCTCTCTCTCTCTCTCTCTCTCTCTTGCGCGAGCGCTCGTAGGACGGGGTGCGAGAGAGATAGAGCGACAGACTCGAATTACTGCGGCGCACACACAATAAAATGGCTGTAATTAGGAGTGGCACGAGCGCCGTTTATCAGCCGGGCGGCCACCATGGCGGAGGAAGGCCTTCTGCCTCATACACGGCACGGCGCGGCGCGGCACGGCACGGCCGTCGAACACAAAGGAATGGCGCCCACATTGTTCAAAGACGCGCCTAGCCAAACAAACGAGCCGTAAACGTTCCAAGAGGTAGACGACGCGCGCCCTGCGATCGAACTGAAAAAAAAGGAGGAGAAAGCCAGCGAATCGATTCCGCACTCGTGGGGCCAAGGTGCGAGAGAGAGCGACTCTCGGAATGAGTATGCTGGCATCGGCCCAGAGCAGCGAATGTGTATCGCGTCGCGTGCACTGCGCGAGGATGCGCGTCCTCAAGGGCAAGCAGGCCTTAATCACCCACGCTGCACGCCCGCCCACCGCGCGCGCCGCAGGTACACATTATTTTAGCGAAGACGGCGCGCGGCTCGGCACGAACTCTGCTTTGTTTATTCGCGGGAACGTGGCCTCTCCGCGCGGCCACTCCACTCCAGCAGGCTCAACAGTGTCGTGTCTCTCTCGCACTCACGGGGCGCTCCGCCGGGGTGTGAGAGAGACAGAGCGACGGGGCGATGGTCGCGGTCGGACTGCAGGCCGTCGTATGAAAGATGGCGCTGGCGCGAGGCGCATTTGAGACTCATTTGTCCGAGACCGCTAAATCGAGCCTTGTTGGCTCGTATTAAGGCACCGAGTGCCAGCTTACTGCTTCAGCGCCCTGCGTCTCTCTCTCTCTCTCTCTCTCTCTCTCTCTCTCTCTCTCTCTCTCTCTCTCTCTCTCTCTCTCTCTCTCTCTCGGCAAGGGTGCGAGAGAGACAGAGTGCTCCGCGGAATGGCGCAGCCAGTGGCGCGTCAACGCACACGCCGCGATATTGCCGTCACTTCGAAGCCAATAGGCGCCGTTTCGTTTCGCCACCAACTAAGTTACGTTCTCGGAGCGCCCCGATATAATCGACTCCGGGGCACCCTCATTGCCCAACACGCTGTTTGTTTATATCTATCCGTCCCGCGCGTTTCCGCGCCTTAGGCAGGCAGCCAGGCGGGCGGGCAGGCAGGCAGGCGGGCGGGCAGGCAGGCAGGCAAAGGCCATGCCTGATTACATGTATGCCTCGCGCAGGGAAAGTGTCCCCAACTCACGACTCGCAGTGTCGCGTCGTCGACTTGCAGAGCGTCCAGCAGGCTGATTCCGAGCAGTGCTGCGTCGCTCTGTCCCTCTCGCACCCCTTGCAACGCCCCACGAGAGAGAGAGAGAGAGAGAGAGAGAGAGAGAGAGAGAGAGAGAGAGAGAGAGAGAGAGAGAGAGAGAGAGACGCAGTCCCGCGGAGGCTGTCAAAGTTTCCGGCCAGATACAAACAGAACCGGTAGCGGCCCCCGCACCATATACGACCAGTCGTCGTCCAGACCGGGTCAGATCCAGACCACTGGAGCCGATCGCGCACTTTTTACTTGGTCCCGAGAAGCAGCCACACACACACTCACACGCACGCACCAACACACCGAACCGCTGCGGACCATTGTATTTATAGCCGTGTGCCTTACAGGCCAGTAGGGCACCGAGGCAGGAGAAACACAGACGCGTGCACACACACAGAGTAAATGGGGGCGCGTGCAGGGCCGAAGTGGCCGTTTAGGGCTGACACGTCGCTCAGGCGACCCACAACACCGAACCCGTACGACGCCTGCCACTGCAGCTGTCCAAGGGTTGGAGTGTGCAGTGTGGCGTGAGGAAAAGGTCCGGCACAACGCCTTCACGCCCAAGGGCCGAAGCACAGTGGGCCAGCAGACCGGTGGAGGCGGTGAAATAGCACTCGAACCTGATGTGTGACCCCACCAATGGATTGCTCTCCGAACAAGGAATCCATTGGTGGGGTCACAAGTCCAGTTCGAGTCCCATTTAGCGACTCTGGAGCTCAAAACGCTTCCTGAGTTTCAGCCGAAGGCGCCGGTCTTCTGGCCCACTGTGTGAAGGGACCCCGCGCTCCACCACCATTGTCCTCGCGGGGAGGCAGGGGCGCCTTGCAATTTCCAGAAAACCGCACCGCTCGCTTCCTCTCTAGGAGTATCGCGGCGATCTCCGATGGCAGGCAGCGCCTTCGCTCTCTCTCTCTCTCTCTCTCTCTCTCTCTCTCTCTCTCTCTCTCTCTCTCTCTCTCTCTCTCTCGCACCCCTACGGGTCGAGTGCGAGAGAGACGGACAGGCCCCGCCTTTGCCCCGCCTCCACGACAAACCGCGGTCTTCTTCCGAGCGTCGGGCCGCTCGCGCCGCGTTTCCTGTATAATGCAGTTCCGGCACGGCCAAGTCCAGGCCTGGACTCCAGGCCGCAGCGCCGCAGCGCCGCCACGCACTTCCTCCTCTCCTCACTCGACTACGCTATCGTCCTCAGCAGACTCAGGCGGATCCCGTGTGTGGATGTGTGTGTGTGTGTGTTTTCTGTCGCAAATGTTGCCTAGCTTCAGCGTCGTGCGACGTTTTCTCTACCTTCCAGGCTTCCACCAGACCAGTAAGTACTACAAAACTTCAGGCAGAACACTCAGTCCCGAATTTTGCCTGCAGATACCCACAGTATTTTTTATTTATTTTTTATTTTTTTTCTTCCGGCGTCTTTAAAGAGGCGTGCGTCAGGCGCGCGTTCGGCAGGGCATTCCCCCGCACTGCAAGGACGCGAGGGAGGGACGGGTCCAACACTGCGCCGCCGCCGCACTTGGCCACTTCCTGCAGTGGAGCGGCGGCAGCGCGCAGCATCACGCGGAAGCCCCAAATTTGCGATTACTTTGAGGCAGTCCGTCCCGCCAGGCAGCCAAGCAGCCAGCCAGGCAGCCAGCCAAGCAGCCAGCCAGGCAGCCAGGCAGCCAGCCAGGCAGCCAGGCAGCCAGGCAGCCAGCCAGGCAGCCAGCCAGGCAGCCAGCCAGGCAGCCAGCCAGGCAGCCAGCCAGGCAGCTTCACACGCGGCCGTCCACACTACGCATCCCGCAATTACGTACTTTGTGGCGTACTGCTGCTGCCTCGCGGAAACACTACTCACTCCTCCGCCTACTCCTCCTCCTTCTTCTTCTCCTCCGGGACCGCGTTTCCGTTTTCGCGGCGCAGCGCTTCGAAATGAATGTAATGATGGCGACCGCGGCCGGAGGGGGAGTGGGGGCGGTGGGCGCGGCGGCGGGCGTACGGCACGTAGGGCGGGGCGTTTAGCGGCCCGGTAATCACTGTCGGAGTACTCCGTCTGTCGCATTCCGGAGTAATACCGCCAATTTGGCAGAGTCACTCCGCCTCGCTCCGTCTCGCCCCGCCTTCCGGCGAAGCGGATCCCCGCCGCTTGATTCCATCCACTTAGGCTTTTCGTGAAACGCGTGGCCCCGCCATCGGCCCCGCCATCGGCCGCGCCTGCCGCCGGTGCACCTCCCCGCCGTCCAGTCCGTCAAAGGCCGAAAATCGAAACTCACTGGGAGTTATCGGGTTACGCCACGACTCTCCCGCCAGCCCGACGAGGGGCCCTCATTAATTCCAATGAGCTTCCTCAACATTCCGAGAGTCGTCTCTCTGTTTCTCTCTCTCTCTCTCTCTCTCTCTCTCTCTCTCTCTCTCTCTCTCTCTCTCTCTCTCTCTCTCTCTCGCACCTGTGCGGGACGCCCCATGAGTGCGAGAGAGACGCAGCGACTAAGTCCGCAGGGAAGTCCACCGACCGGGTCAATTCGTCGCGTGATTCCGGGCCGGAGAAAGAAGCCGACGACGCGGACATAAAAAATAAAAAAAAAAGTTGTTGGTCCCGTCCGCGCCTTTTCCACGCCGCGCGACTCAGTGGACTCGGACGCGCATCTCCCGATTTACGACTGTGGGCCGCCGCCTGCTGCCGCTTCACGGCGAAGGCTCGTTTCGTCGCTCCGTCTCTCTCGCACCGCCACGGGACGCCCCATGAGTGCGAGAGAGACAGGACGGCCCAGCGGCGCCGACAGGATATCGAGAGCGGCGCCGTTCGTTTCCGGTCACAACAACGGCTTCCGGTCAACCGCACGGCAGGGCGGCCCGGCCAGGTCAATCGGGTACAGTAGTGGGCCACACTCGGGACACACTGCCAAGTGCCGAGCGGTCCGAATGGCAGGGGAGGCGCGCCGAAGAGCAATCCATTGGTGGGGTCACACGGTCGGTTCGAGTCCCATTTCGCGACTCCCGAGTTCAAAACGCGTCTAGAGAGTTGGCCGCCTCCACCGGTCTTCTGGCCCACTGTGCAGCGCCTCCTGTCCGAGCAATTACTCTGTTACTTGCCCGTCCGTTGCCGCCGGCCTTGCGTAGTCTTGCGAGCCTTGCGCGGGCCGCGGGGCTCCGAGACCCGCCCGCAGGGCACGGCACGGCAGGGCACGGCACGGCAGGGCACGGCAGGGCAGGGCAGGGCACGGCACGGCAGGGCAGGGCACGGCAAGGGCGTCGCGTAATTAAATAAAAATAAGGATGTGCCGGGCCGAGTCGGGTCGCGGGCCGATTGTGCAAGGCTGGCTGGCGGTGTCGCGCAGAGTGTCGCGTCCGGTGGAGCTGTTCCGAACAGTGCTCTCGCTCTCTCTCTCTCTCTCTCTCTCTCTCTCTCTCTCTCTCTCTCTCTCTCTCTCTCTCTCTCTCTCTCTCTCTCTCTCCCTCTCTCCTACAGTACGCCCGCCACGAGTGCGAGAGAGACCGAGAGCGCGGCGCGGCGTTACCTAAGCGGCGCTCATTTAAGCCCGGCCGCACTGCACGTACTGCAAAGGCTGCAGGCTCATTCCGAGAGTCGTCTTCGTCGCTCTGTCTCTCTCGCACCGCCACGGGGCGCCGCATGGGTGCGAGAGAGACAGGGCGACGAAGACGACTCTCGGAATCAGTCTCCTGCACGTAGCAGCACGACCGCCGAAACACAAAATCCGGCCGCGTTCACGCCACCGTACTGCAAGCCGCTCGAGCCAGCGACAAAAACAAGAGCCACGCGTTGCCGCCGGGCCAGGGCTAAAGCCAACAACAACAACAGCAGCAGCAGCAGCAACAAAAAAGTGACGCGAGCGTAACCTGGACTAACTCCCGCCGCGGCTGAGTATTAGTCAGCCGTCAGTGCGGCTGCTTCCGGCGGGCGGCGCCGGCCGGGACGCGGCTATGGGGTCAGGCCCAACAAGTGGCTGCGCTCTCTCTCACTCTCGCCGCTACGGCACGGCCAAAGAGTGCGAGAGAAACGGCTTGCTGTGGTTGCACAAGCTGGTGTACGTATAGCGCACGCAGATGAGCCCGCCGCCGGGTCACAAGGCTGGATTGCCAGACGGGGCACAGTAGTTGGCTAGAAGACCGGGGTAGGCGGTCGACATCCCGGACGCGTTTCGAGCTCCAGAGTCGCTAAATGGGGCTCGAACCAAACGTGTGGCGCCACCAATGGATTGCTCTCCGAACGAGGAACCCATTGGTGGGGTCACACGTTCGGTTCGAGTACCATTCAGCGACGCTAGAGCTCAAAATGCGTCCGGGATTTCGACCGAGGCGGTCTTCTGGCCCACTGTGCGTCGGTCTACGATCGGAAAAAGAGTAGTGTGGTTTCTTGAGGGGCGTTGAGGGGCGCCAACCCGTTAGCCTCCGCGCGTGCAGCGTATATGGCTTCAACGACAAACACTACTGCAGACCGACGCCGTGCAGCGCCGAGCGGCGGCAGGGAGAAGTAGAGTGCACGCTTCAGGCGCCATCGGCTCGGCTCGGCTTAGCAGGGCTCGGCCCCCAGCAGCCTGGCTCGACTCGGCACGGCACGGCTCACGTCGTCACAAGAGCCTTGTTCTAATTTGCACCTCTAATGACAGAGTTTGCCCTCATCCCCACCTTTCTCCCTCCGCGAGAGGGTGACGCGGCCTCTGCAGAAAAAAACAAAGAACAACAAGAAAAACTCGTTGGGAGAACGACGTCGGCAAACATGCAGATCCAACAGTGGCGCTGCACGCCCACGAGCACACTCGGCTAAGCACACAAGCACGGCGACATTACTGGCGAGAATGTGTGAGAGCGTGTGTCGCTGGGTTGCAGTGCTGCAGGACTCGCAGAGAAGTCGCTGGAAAAAAAGGACAACAACAAAAAGACCTTATTGTTGAAAGGAAAACAACAACAATCGGACAAGAGTCGAGGGAAAATGAATAAACAGATGCATCGGTTCGAATCAATGGGAGGCAGACTTTCTCTCAATGTTCTCTCTCTCTCTCTCTCTCTCTCTCTCTCTCTCTCTCTCTCTCTCTCTCTCTCTCTCTCTCTCTCTCTCTCTCTCTCTCTCTCTCTCTCCCCCTCCCCCTCCCCCTCCCCGTACGCGGATGTCGATGATGTCGATCCGCGTTGCGCCACCAGGACACGCATTGCGTAAAAATACATAAGCAGCATCGCACCTCCTCCGAGCGCCTTCTTCGCACCGCGAGCCAGAGAGTCGGAGGTGGAAACATAAAACGATAAAAAAAATATGGAGGGATATACACGTCCGGCGCAACGCAACACGTCGAGACCATCTGACTGCTACAATGGCAACAACACAGCACACAGAGAAGGCCTGCACTCTAAGTGAAAAATAGTATTCACAAAAGCCACAGCAATTTAGTTTTGTTTTGCATATATATCTGTAAATACTCGTTCTGACAGACTTCCGCAGAGAATTCTACCATGTGCCTTAAATGCATGCACAATACGAAGCAATTCTTACAACATGCCTTGAATTTCTTGGTAGCAACGAAGCAGACACCCTTTAGGGTTAGTCTGGCCGATGAGCCATTAGAGCCATTCGGGGCGACGCAGCGCCGCGCTTCCGCGAAAAGAGAAACCACGGCGCGGGTGGCGAGGCGCGCGGCGAACGCACAGTGGGCCAGAAGACCGGTGGAGGCGGCCAAAATTCTAGACGCGTTTTGAGCTCCAGAGTCGTTAAACAGGGCTCGAATAACGAACGGGAGAGACCCCACCAATGGACTGCTCTCCGAACGAGGAATCCATTGGTGGGGTCACACGCTCGATTCGAGCCCTGTTTAACGACTCTGGAGCTCAAAACGCGTCTAGAGTTTTGGCCGCCTCCACCGGTCTTCTGGCCCACTGTGCACTCATCAACCTCACGCTTCTTGCCTTCCGCTTTTTGCAGCCAATCCGGCGATTTGGCTGCGCTCTCAGGCGATCCCTTCGAGTCTCCTAGGACGACGAGGGCAGTCTAGAAGAGGGCCGAGGCGCGGACCCAGGGAAGGGGAGGGGGAGGGAATTCCCCCCCCCCTCGAACCCGTCTCTGGATTCGCCCTTGCGAGGGCTGCCAACAAAAAGCGACAGCCGATACTTCGGTGACTTCCTCCGGCCGTCAGTGCTTTCTCTGGACAAGGCCGCGGCTTCCGAGCACTACACCGCGAGCAGCGCGCTCAGACCCCCCCCCCCCTCTCTCTCTCTCTCTCTCTCTCTCTCTCTCTCTCTCTCTCACACTCTCTCGCACTCGTGGGGCGTTACGTAGAGGTGCGACGGCGACCACAGAGCACTTGAGGCAGGCTAATTCCGAACACTACACTCCGTCTTGTCTCCGTCGCCCCTTCGGCTACGCCGTGCTCGAGGGGCGTCCCGTGCGGGTGCGAGGGAGACAGAGCGGCACCGTGGGACTGACTTGCGCGCTTGCGCGGCGCGGCACCTTGCTGTGGTCCTTGCAGTCCTCGCCGGCGGTCGGTCACCTTGCCGCGGGTGCTGCAAGCCGCGCGGGCGCCACACAGTGGGCCAGAAGACCGGTGGAGGCGGCCAAAACTCTAGACGCGTTTTGAGCTCCAGAGTCGCTAAATGGGACTCGAACCGAACGTGTGACCCCACCAATGGATTCCCCGTTCGGAGAGCAATCCATTGGTGGGGTCACACGTTCGGTTCGAGTCCCATTTAGCGACTCTGGAGCTCAAAACGCGTCTAGAGTTTTGGCCGCCTCCACCGGTCTTCTGGCCCACTGTGCGCCGCACGAGCAGCCTAAGCAGGCTCGTCTGTCTCTCTCGTACGTGCGCACGGCGCCGTGCCGCAGGGGTGGGAGAGAGACAGAGCAATCAAACCCTCGTTCCGCAGGTTCCCTCGCACACGGCACTCGGCAGCAGACTGATTCCCAGAGTCGCTTTCGTCGCACTGCCTCGCTCGCCGGGACGGTCCATTCGTGCAGGAGAGACAGAGCGACGAAAACGACTCTCGGAGTCAGTCTGCAGATCAAGTCGCCTCGCTGCCAATCCATGCACGATTCCCCCGCCGCCGTGCCACGGCCTGTGATTGGTCACTGGCGTCCAATCCGCATCACGCGTATAGTGTGTGTGTGTGTGTGTGTGTGTGTGTGTGTGTGTGTGTGTGTGTGTGTGTGTGTGTGTGTGTGTGTGTGTGTGTGTGTGTGTGTACTTTCGTGCTTTCGCGTCCGCCACTTCGTGGTCAAAAATCCATACCAAGACGGCCGGGCTGGCCGGCAAAGGGACTGGCCTCGCGGTGCGCGTCGGGCGAGGCGTCGGGTCGGCGGCCCTGCCTCCGTCTCTCTCGCACTCCCTGCGGCCGACGCCGCAACGCCCCACGAGTGCGAGAGAGACGGAGCGACGCGAGCTGCTGCACTGTTAGCCTCCAGGAGCAGCTTGCAACATCATCTCGCCCAATCAACGCACGGTGTCGATCTCGACTGCCCATCACGGGCCGAGGGCCACCGAGGGCCGAGGCACAGCCACGGCTCGGCGAGGCTGCAGCCGACACTCCCAAAGGAAACGGCCCGTCAAACCGAAGCCAGCACACTGAGAGTCGTTTGCGTCGCTCTGTCTCTCTCGCATTCAGGGAGCGTCCCGTACAGGTGCGAGAGAGGCAGAGCGACGAAAACGACTCTCAGTCTGCTGGGCGCTAGAGGTCTCAACGGTCCTTCCCGACGGCAGGGAATTGTCCTCACGTGCCGACAGTGTATCAGAGCACCCTGAAGGACCAGTTTTATAGGACGCGACTGGGCATCCCTACATCCCACGAACCCGCATCAAAAACACGGGAGCACCAATCACTTTGCCAATGGGAACGAGGAATCCATTCCTACTTGTGTTTCAATCGAAAAACATCCAGAGAGTTACGTCCACCAGAACACGCTCTTCTGCACGCGGACAGTGCTTTCGTCGCTCTGTCTCTCTCGCTCGCGTAGGCCGTGCCATAAAGGTGCGAGAGAGACGGGCCTTGCGTCACTCGAGCGCCGCCATCAAAGGAGACAGGCCAGCACGTCGGCAAATAATAATCCTAATCCTCCGGTCGAGGCGCAAAAACTGCGGCCAAGAAATCGAGCGAAGAAAGCTTCGGCCGCGGCGAGCGACTGCCGCCTCCACACTGTGCGCACGCAGCTCACTGCGGAGAAACGCCTGCTCGCCATCACACTGCACAACGCTCTCGTCGTTCCGTCTCTGTCACACCCATGAGACGTTCCCTAAGGGTGGGAGAGAGAGCGATGAAACGACTCGACGGAATCACTCGGTTGCAGCGGGTTTTCACCTCAGCGCCCGCAGTTGCATCGAACAGGCGGCTCTAGACTTCGAGACGACGTGACTTACACGGCGCACAGTGGGCCAGAAGACCGGTGAAGGTGGTCAAAACTCTAGACGCGTTTTGAGCTCCAGAGTCGCTGAACGGGACTCAAACCGCTCGTGTGGTCCCGCCAATGGATTCCTCGTTCGGAGAGCAATCCATTGGTGGAGTCACACGTTCGGCTCGAGTCCCATTTAGCTCGAAACGCGTCTAGAGTTTCGGCCGCCTCCACCGGTCTTCTGGCCCACTGTGCGGCGGGGACTCGGCGCCGTCCACGACGAACAATTCGCCGCCAATGCTATCTTGGACGAAAAAAAAAACGAAGCACGAGCCAAAAAACATGCACTTTATTGCTGACAGCCCTTTGCCAAGTCGCCTGCCATACTCGGCCACCATTACTCAGACGCGTTTCCTCCCATCGAACATGTCGCTAATGCGATTTGTGGCTCAATTACTGCGGCACTGCCAAGTCCGCGGTCCGATTCCCGACAGTGCCTCGTCGCTCTGTCTCTCGCGCACCACGCGCCTCGGAGGGGCGCGAGAGAGACAGACGCGCTGCTCAGCCTACTGCACGCGCCGCGGCGGCGCGGGCCACACCCAACGGGCTTATTCAGAACAGTGCTCTCCGTCCCTCTCGCACCGCCACGCGTCGCCCCGAGAGAGAAGCCTGTCACATCCTTCCTGATATGGAGATTCATTACGAACGGCATTGACTCGTTAGTGCCGGGTCCGGCACGGCCGGGCAGGCGCGCCAAAGAGGACAAATGGTGCGCACCTTGCTGGACAATCTTCCGCGAGCAAAACAATAAATATTTACACGCTTCGTCAGGTTTCTGAACGTAATTTTTTTTTCACAAAACCCTTTCATTCTTTCGCAATTCTTTCACAATTTACATTCTAATCAAAGTGTAAATTCAGTCCAGTCACCAGTCAGTGTACACCTATTTACCAAGTGAGGTTCCTACCACACGCGGAACACCCAGACGCCCACACCTGCACCTGGCTGCAAAGGATAGCAAAGGATCACAGCAAAACCATAGTAATTATTATTATTAAGACACCTTTCGCTCCGCAGATTGGTCACGAAGGTGCACGTGACTGCATGTCATACTCGCGGTGCAGGCCGTGCAGGCCCTGCAGGGTGCAGTGAAAGTCCCGGCCGGCAACGCGATATCCGCCGAGTCGGCGCCGCGCCGCCACAGCCATCCGTGCGCCACACTGCAACGCGACAGTGGCGGAGCCAGATGATGCCTTTACACATTCAATTTAACACAACATACAAGAATACAAGACACAGTAAGGTGTCAGCTAGCTTCGTGAACTACATGTTACAAGGGGCCAAGTATAATCGAACGTGTGACCCCACCAATGGATTCCTCGTTCGGAGAGCAACCCATTGGTGGGGTCACACGTTCGGTTCAATGCATTTAGCGACTCTGGAGCTCAGAGCGCGAGTCGAGTTTTGACCGCCTGCGCACCACCGTCTTCTGGCGCACTGTGCCACGCCTGGCGCGGCACGGGCGAGAACCGCGGCCCGATGTCGGAATGGCAGCGCAGTACAAATTGAGGCCTAGGACGTCATAATATTAATTTATGGTCTGAGGCGGCCTAACAGTGCAGCGACGACGGTGTGCCGCGTGTGGACAGCGCCTGGCAGGGCCTGGCAGGGCGCGGCGGCGGGGCCTAGCGGGGCCTAGCGGGGCCTAGCGGGGCCTAGAGGAGCCGGGCCGCAGGGCGGAGCACGGCATGCTGACCCCTGCCTCGCATCAGTGTGTCAAGGTGATGAGCTTTGTGTGCGAGCACGCGTGCGTGCGTGTGTGAGTGTGCGTGTGTCTGTACGTGAGTGTGTGTGGGAGACGGAGCCCGTGATCATCTGAGCCCCCAAGGTATGCAAAACAGCGAGCAGAAGGCCCTTGGCCATACACAGACGCGCACACACAACACAACGTAGGTGCACGTGTGTGTGCGCGCAGGCAGCAGGTTTATTGGGCAACACGTACAACACGACGGTGCATGAAAGTAGTAATGATGGCTGACCAGAGGCGCGCAGAATCTTGATCACGGCACGGAGCAAAGCCATGAGCTGTGACACGGAACGCCAGTCAGTAGCCCAACACACACACACACACACACACACACACACACACACACACACACACACACACACACACACACACTAGAGAATACAGGTTGAGAGCACCATAAGTAGCGGCACTAGACGGCGCCAAAGCCATAAGCCAAGCCGGCCACTCACGCATACACTGGCATGCATGCGCACACACACACACGCACACACACACACACACACACACACACGCAGGTGAGAGGAGCAGCGAGTTGTGGTCCTACACTCGGCCAAGGCCAACGGAGAGCGACAGGATAGAGGAGTTTCAGGCACGCACGCGCGCGCGCGGCGGCGGGATGCAGAGGAACTTTGTAGAATGAGGTAAATCCGCAGCAGCGAGCGCTTTTTAGCGAATTTCGTTGTCACGACGCACGCCAGCTTGCGAATGGGCAGACTCGTCGAGTGCTTTCCGACGCGGTCAAGAATCAAGGGGCGCTCGTCCGCCCGACTGTTGGCGACGGAGCGTCACTCGAACGCGTCAGAAAAGCCCGGGTACTTCACAAAAAAACGGCGGCGGCACACTGATTCGGCGCAGAGTCGTTTCGCCGCGTCGCGCTGTCTCTGTCGCACTCGTGGGGCGTGCCGCGGGTGAGCGAGAGAGGCATCGCTTGGCTGCCTGCTGAAGGGCGCACTTCCGCGGCTTTGGCATAAAGCAGCCCGCGGATGGAGAGCTCACAGCTGGCGGACGAACGGACGAACGGACAGACAGACAGACAGACGACCAAAGTGGATCGAGTTCGACCCGCCGGGGGCCGCGGGGGGCTCAGAATCATTATGCAATCCACGTCACCCCGGCACGGCACGGCACGGCACGGCACGCCACGGCACACCTGCTCGACTCGCGGGGTTTTACAGGTTTTAGGGCCGCGCTCGCACCGGTCCAGGAAGGGAGGCGCGAGGCGTTTCCGCACGCAGGCCAAGGCGGCCGGAGGTTAAAAACAAAACAAAAATAAACGGCTCCGGCTTTTAGGTCATACACCCACCACTCCGCCCGGAGCGACCCGGGCCGGAAGCCTTGCAGATCCAGTTGCCGCGTTGCCGCCTCCACGTCGGATGATCAGAGCCTCGTTACGTCAGCAGCCGTTGCCCTTTGGCCCCGAGCAAAACAAAGGCCCGCGCGCCGGCCGCGGAGCGCAGCGTGGCGCCGCAAAGTCAGCTGAGCACGCCGTTTGCCGTCCTTCGAGCACACCGTCGACCCTCTTCCGAGCACGCCGTCGGTCGTCTTCTGAGCACGCCGTCGGCCACCAACTGAGCACGCCGTCGGCCACCAACTGAGCACGCCGTCGGCCACCTACTGAGCACGCCGTCGGCCACCTACTGAGCACGCCGTCGGCCACCAACTGAGCACGCCGTCGGCCACCTACTGAGCACGCCGTCGGCCACCAACTGAGCACGCCGTCGGCCACCAACTGAGCACGCCGTCGGCCACCAACTGGGCACGCCGTCGGCCACCAACTGAGCACGCCGTCGGCCCTCTTCCGAGCACGCCATCGGCCACCAACTGAGCACGCCGTCGGCCGTCTTCTGAGCACCGCGTCGTCCGGCACACCCATCCGCTCATTGTCGTCCTATAATTCAGCGCCAGCCATCGCAAAACAATGTGAACCGTAATTAGGAACCGTAAAGCGCGCGCGCAGCAATCTCTCCGTGTCTGTGAGTGAGTGAGCGAGTGTGTGAGTCGGCCTGTCTGGGTGTGCATTCCGGCACCGCGGCGCTACGTCAGCGGGTCATGCCCCCAGTGCCGTGCCGCCGTGCTGCCGCCGTGCCCACCCCATGTAGGGCGCCACTCCGCGCGATCCGTTGACCGCCATTAGGTGCAGCACTGCCCGCTACCCGCGTTCCCGCCGGCGGTCCGCGGTCCGAGGTCGCTGTCGTCGCCGCCGCCGCCAAAGTCCACGGTGTCGGGCAGGGCCGCGTACCAGATGCACCGCGCCGCCTAAGTGCGGCGGCCAGCCGTGGCGAGGGGAGGCCTCGTCGCACAGTGGGCCAGAAGACCGGTGGAAGCGGTGAAAATCCCGGACAGGTTTTGACCGCCAGAGTCCCTAAATGGAACTCGAACCGAACGTGTGACCCCACCAATGGATTGCTCTCCGAACGAGGAATCCATTGGTGGGGTCACACGTTCGGTTCGAGTCCTGTTAAGCGACTCTGGAGCTCAAGACGCGTCTGGAGTTTTGACCGCCTCCACCGGTCTTCTGGCCCACTGTGCGTCGACGAGCACGGTCGCGGTGCTGCGCGCGGCGGCCACTTTGCAGCAAATGAGGCGTCGCCGACGAGCCTTCCTTCCCTGGACGGCCTGGGGGCCGCCAGGGGCTCAATCCGAACAGGTGGGTCCGTCTCTGTCGCACTCACGGGGCGGGCGAGAGAGACAGAGCCACTGCAAGTACTGTTCGGTGGGCATTCCCCGCCAAACAATAAGCGACGCGCATGCAAACGCGGCCAAACGAGCACGTGCGGCCTTGGCCGGCCTTGGCCGATTAGCATCATCAGGCTCTTCACGCTCTTCCCACGGCCCGCCTGGCAGTGCCTGGCAGTGCCTGCGTGACGGCCCAACCGGGTATTAATTCCAACAATGGCTTTGGCCGCCACTTGCCGCTTTCCGCCAAAAGTCATAATTCTCGACGCTTAGCGGACAATTCCGGCCCGTCCGTCCGTCCTCCACAAACAGACAGACAGACAGACAGACAGACAGACAGACAGACAGACAGACAGGCAGACAGACTGACTGACTGACACGCGGCACGGGTGGTCTCCTCGGCATCTTAAACGCGGCGTCATTAAAAGTCGTCCCATGCGGCGCTGACATAAAACAACGCACACGCGCGACGTCACGTCACTTTTCTCTTTAAACGACGACGCCGGTGGGAGTCGAACCCACGACGACAGCCCGCGCGGCCCCCGCCCCACCGCCGGGACCTCGACCGACCCGCGACCAGGACCTCGGACAACCAGGCGCGCCATTCCACCGCGAGCATCGTCTCATAGGTGGCACCGGCCTTGCGCCTCTCTGTACCACAGCTCTCGTGTGTGTGTGTGTGTGTGTGTGTGTGTGTGTGTGTGTGTGTGTGGTGTGTGTGTTTTCTCCCATTGCTCCGATACCTGGTGGGTTGTACGTACGCGCGCGCGTGTGTGTGAGTGAATGTGTGACTGTATGTGTGCGGACAGGCAGACGGCATACAGACAGACGCGTGCATGTGTGTACTCGTAAGTATGCATGTGGGTGTGTGCGTGCGTGCACGGCCGACACAACGGTGCATGCAGGCTGGCAGGATGCGCGTCCTAGCCGGTACAGTCAAGCGGAGAGAAAGGACGCGCCTTATGCAACCGATGTGTGCTGCTTGGGTAAAGAAGATTAGTATCCTGCCCCGGCTAACCGCCTGGCCGGGCAGGCAAGGCAGGCAAGGCAGCCAGGCCGCACGGGCCAGGGCCCGCGGCGGGGCGCGCCTGGCTTACGCCGCCTTATTGTGTGTGCGGCCCTGCGGCCCCGGGGCAGAGAGAGAGAGAGAGAGAGAGAGAGAGAGAGAGAGAGAGAGAGAGAGAGAGAGAGAAAGAGAGAGAGAGAGAGAGAGAGAGAGAGAGAGAGAGAGATGGCGACAGACAACACTCAGTTCGCCTTGAGGGGCCCGGCCGACCCAGCCACCTGCAGAGTGTAGAGGTCAGAGGACGACCAGCGCCAATGTGGGAGAAAAGGCGGCACTGCTTTTTCGTCGCGGTGTCTCACTCGCATTCACGGAATCCATTGGTGGGGGCACAAGTTCGGTTCGAGTCCCATTTGACGGGTCCCAAAACGCGCCCGAGACTGTGTAACCGCCTCCACCGGTCGCCTGGCCCCATGTACGCCGTCGTCGTCGCCCTGCTCCCCGGCCCGCTAATGCTCGGCAGCATGCAGCCCGAGAAAGCGCGGGATAGGGCTGGGCGGTTTTTATATTTCAATATCAATACCCAATATTTAAAATATTGAAATTTCTCTCAATATCAATATTTGGTATTGATATTGAATATATTGACTGTCAATATAAATATTGAGATATTGAAATATTGAAAAATTGAAAAATTGAAATATTGAAAAATTGAACTATTGAAAAACGCAAATATCGGAAATAGTAGATCGAGTAAAATGAAAGGAATAAGACAAGAAAAGGTAGGAAACGATGATATATCCATATCATACATTGAGAGCAGCCAGGCTCGGACTGGCCCCCAAAAGGCCCCGGCAGATAAGACCGCAAAAGGCCCCCGATCATCATTGTTTTTACCCTTCATGACCAACTTTGTGAGGCTGCCGCTCCCACACAAGTTGTGGTCAACGTCTTCCCTATACAGGGCATGAAAGAGCAGGGTCTTGAGAATACTAGGACGTTGAGGGAGGCCGTTTACGGCAACTAGATTGGACACAGTGGCCGTCCAAAGTCAGCAAAATAAGCAAATTTCCGAGATTCGACCACTTTTTGACCAACTTTGGTCCCAAAATCGTTGCGGTCAAAGGCAAAATCGTTGTGGTCAACGTCTTCCCTATACAGGGCATGAAAGAATAGGGTCTTGAGAATACTAGGACGTTGAGGGAGGCCTTTTACGGCAACTAGATTAGACACAGTGGCCGCCCAAAGTCAGCAAAATCAGCAAATTTCCGAGATTCGGCCACTTTTTGACCAACTTTGGTCCCTAAATCGTTGCGGTCAAAGGCAAAATCGTTGTGGTCAACGTCTTCCCTATACAGGGCATGAAAGAGTAGGGTCTTGAGAATACTAGGACGTTGAGGGAGGCCTTTTACGGCAACTAGATTGGACACAGTGGCCGCCCAAAGTCAGCAAAATCAGCAAATTTCCGAGATTCGGCCACTTTTTGACCAACTTTGGTCCCTAAATCGTTGCGGTCAAAGGCAAAATCGTTGTGGTCAACGTCTTCCCTATACAGGGCATGAAAGAGTAGGGTCTTGAGAATACTAGGACGTTGAGGGAGGCCTTTTACGGCAACTAGATTAGACACAGTGGCCGCCCAAAGTCAGCAAAATCAGCAAATTTCCGAGATTCGGCCACTTTTTGACCAACTTTGGTCCCTAAATCGTTGCGGTCAAAGGCAAAATCGTTGTGGTCAACGTCTTCCCTATACAGGGCATGAAAGAATAGGGTCTTGAGAATACTACGACGTTGAGGGAGGCCTTTTACGGCAACTAGATTAGACACAGTGGCCGCCCAAAGTCAGCAAAATCAGCAAATTTCCGAGATTCGGCCACTTTTTGACCAACTTTGGTCCCTAAATCGTTGCGGTCAAAGGCAAAATCGTTGTGGTCAACGTCTTCCCTATACAGGGCATGAAAGAGTAGGGTCTTGAGAATACTAGGACGTTGAGGGAGGCCTTTTACGGCAACTAGATTGGACACAGTGGCCGCCATTCGCACATTTCTTAATGAACCTACGGGACGGGCCAAAGTTGCCGATGTATATCGCTACTTTTCCTGTTATTTCAGTATGGTCCCCTTTAAGATGAGGTTTCATGGGTTCATATGAAATACAAGCAAGTTCTAGAACGGTGGTGAAACAAACAAGGCTAAACAAGCCACATTTGCGTTGAAAAACAGTCGTTTAGCGCTGGATTGACTTCAATATCAGATATTGAAATATTGAGATCAATATCATGTATTGAGATATTGAGACCAATATCAATATCGAATATTGATATTGGTCATTTCAATATGCCGATATTGAAATTTCAATATAAAAAATATTGAAATTGAAGTCAATATATTGAAAAACCGCCCAGCCCTAGCGCGGGACAGCACGAGGGCCTTGGCCGCCACCGCCGCGTCATGCAGATGCACTCTACGCCGTGGCCGCCGTGGCCGCCGTGAGCAGCACTCCCAAAAACGCCGCCTCACCCGCCGGGGCCTGCCGGCCTGCCGCTGCCGGCCTGCCGGCCCGGAGAAAGAGGGAAGTCGCGTGTGCTCACGCCGCCGCAGCCAAGCCAGTCTGTTTCTCTCGCGCCCCAACGGGACGCCGCACGATCGCGAGAGAGACAGGGCGAGGAAAGCACTGTTCGGATTCGGCCTGTGCGCGACACCAGGTTCACCGAATTTTCATTTCAATTCCGCGCGCAACTCTGCGACGCGCTGTGCGGCTTTATGCCCATGCACGCACGCACACGCTGACACACACGTTCACACACACACACACACGCTCACACACACACACACACACACACGCACGCACGCACACGCGCGCGCGCGCGCGCTCACACCGTGTCATTACACTCAAGTAACCTATGCCTCTCCCTCTACCGCTTTCTCTAATATGTATTCTCGAAGAGCGTCGCGTCGTCCGTATGCACGCGCATGCCCTCGCCGAGCGGAGCCGAGCGGAGCGGAGCCGAGCCGAGTCGGTCTTAGTCGAGTCGAGCCCAGCCTAGCCGAGCCGAGCTCAGCGACCCGTGACCCCCACCTGGCCCGGACCTGGGTCTGCCCACACGGTCCCATCGGCCACATGGCGGCCCCGCGCGGGGCCTCGCAGCCCAGCGGTAGCGACGTAACACCTCTATGGCCCCACAGCACATCACCACTCCCCCTCCCGTCCTTGTGGACAGACAGGCGGGCAAACAGACCTGTAGACCCCTACAGACAGACCTATAGAACCCTACAGACAGGCGGGCAGACAGACCTGTAGACCCCTACAGACAGACCTATAGACCCCTACAGACAGACCTATAGACCCCTACAGACAGACCTCTAGACCCCTCCAGACAGACCTATAGACCCCTACAGACAGACCTATAGGCCCCTACAGACAGGCGGGCAGACAGACCTGTAGACCCCTACAGACAGACCTCTAGACCCCTACAGATAGACCTAGACCAGTGGTTCTCAACCTTAGGGTCGCAACCCCAAGTGGGGTCGCGAAAAAATTTTAAGGGGTCGCGGCGAGGTAGCTGGGGTCGTGTTTTGGGCCGATTTTAAGCAGCCACTGCGTCTGATCCGAGGCGGGCATTTTGCTCCCTCAATCGGCAATTGGTCTTTGGACCTTCCTTTAGCATGCCTTTGTTACGGAGTGTGATTATCAGTCTTAGTTTGGGAGCAGTATTGTCTCAAAGTTTACCAAAACGGTCAGAAATGTCTTTGAAAAATCGTGTTTTGGGCCTATTTTAAGCAGCCACTGCGTCTGACCCGAGGCGGTATTTCGTCCTCCTTCAACGGGCAATTGGTCTTTGGACCTTCTTTTAGCATGCCTTTGTTACGGAGTGTGATTATCAGTCTTAGTTTGGGAGCAGTATTGTCTCAAAGTTGGCCGAAACGCTCAGAAATGTCTTTGAAAAATCGTTGTGCCTGTTTTGGTCAACTTTGAGACAATACTGCTCCCAAACTAAGACTGATAATCGCATTCCGTAACAGAGGCATGCTAAAGGAAGGTCCAAAGAACAATTGACCGTTGAGGGAGCAAAATGCCCGCCTCGGATCAGACGCAGTGGCTGCTTAAAATCGACCCAAAACATGATTTTTTAAAGACATTTCTGAGCGTTTTGGCCAACTTTGAGACAATACTGCTCCCAAACTAAGACTGATAATCGCACTCCGTAACAGAGGCATGCTAAAGGAAGGTCCAAAGAACAATTGACCGTTGAGGGAGCAAAATGCCCGCCTCGGATCAGACGCAGTGGCTGCTTAAAATCGACCCAAAACATGATTTTTTAAAGACATTTCTGAGCGTTTTGGCCAACTTTGAGACAATACTGCTCCCAAACTAAGACTGATAATCGCACTCCGTAACAGAGGCATGCTAAAGGAAGGTCCAAAGACCAATTGCCCGTTGAGGGAGCAAAATGCCCGCCTCGGATCAGACGCAGTGGCATGCTAAAGGAGGGGTCCCGTGGGGTCGCGAAACTTTTCCTGGGGGTCGCGGAAATTTTTGGCTACAAATTTGGGGTCGCGAGCCGAGAAAGGTTGAGAACCGCTGACCTAGACCTACAGACACCTGCAGGACCAGACAGACAGACAGACGCACCGCGAACACAACTTGACCCGTTCATTAAACCAGAAGCGCCTCGGATTTGCGCCGTTTCCATTCCATTACGCCGCGAGAGACAGCGACAGCGTGAGAAGGCCTGGCCCGACCCGCTATCTGGTAATTGATCACCCAGTGCGCTACAGTGCTGCCACCACACTGCCACCGTGAGCGTGCCGCCACTGCCAGCGCAGCCACCACGCGACGGGCGTTGCGACAAGGCGGTGTCATCCGTTGGCAGAACTGGAGCGCGCGAGCGAACCGCCGACCTTGCCGCGCGCCCGGTCTCGACCGAATGTTCGTCGGTTCGATTCGCCGCCGGCGCAGTGCAGCAGACTGATTCCGAGAGTCGTTTTCGTCGCTCTGTCTCCCTCGCACTAGGGAGGCCCCATGAGTGCCAGAGAGGCAGAGCGACGAAAACGACTCTCGGAGTCAGACTGCAGAAAGGGACAAGTTTCTGTTTTCGGTGTCCTTAACTCGCAGACGGTACGAGCTCCGAGCATTATGCGAGCATTGAGATAGTACTGCCATTTGGAAGTTTAATTCATTTTTTGGTCGAGTTACCTCATGCACAACATCCGCAACGCTCGCCGTTTTCGAGACGACCCAACGGCCGAGGTTTTTGTCACGTCGGCCCTCCGGACCGCCTGGCGGCCGCAGCGCGTCGCTTCGCCGTCATTTCGAACACGGCCGCAGACGGCGGACGACGGGGCAGTCGAAGAAAGTGACGACACGACGAGCGGGACAGACAGGCAGGCTTTTGTTTGGCCGGCTGCTTGGTTGCTTCGGGTGGTTTCGCTCCCAATTAGTCGAGTGGACGCAACGCGACGCAACGCGGCTCAGGACAAGCCGAAGGGACAAGCCGAGGCGCTGACCGCCACCGCCGGCGTGCGGCGCCAAGGCGGCGCCAAAGCGGCGCCAGCAGACCGAGAGTCTCTCTCGCACCCACAGGGGGCGCCCCATGAGAGCGAGAGAGACAGAGCGACGCCTCGCGGCGTCAGCCTGCAGGGCAGGCCGGCCTTAATTCGGAAAACGGCCGCGGCAGTGGCGTGGCAGTGGCGCCACCGTTCCCACGGTCACAATCAAATAATTACTGGCAGTGCTTTATCGCGGGGGGAGGCCTTCGACCCCCCGCCGAGGACGCCGATGAAGTTTCCGGTAACCTCCACCGCCACTACACAGTGGGCCAGAACACCGGTGGCAGCGGTCAAAGCTCTATACCTAGCTATGGGGTCGCTAGGACTCGAACCGTACGTGTGACCCCCACCAATGGATTCCTCTGCGAATGAGGAATCCGTTGGTGGGGTCACACGTTCGGTTCGAGTCCTGTTTAGCGAGTTCGGAGCTCAAAACGCGTCTAGAACTTTTTTAGCAGATGATACCTTCACCACACTTGAAACATACTTAAAAATACTGTACACATGAAGGTGTCAGCGTGCTTTTACTCTCGAGTCCAGAAACCAAGCGCGTATCCTAACAATATAATAGGGGCTGGCCGCCGGGGCGGGCTGGTGTGTCTGGCTGGCTGGCTGGCGGTGAGGCGCAGCCTGCGCGGACAAGGGCACCCCCTACCCCCTCCTCGCGCGCGACGGCCCGCGCGCAACATTGACAATCCCTCTCCGCCTGCCACGTCTCAAAGGGTGGGTGACTCGGGCAGACCTCGGCTCTGCTCAGCTCGTGCCGGCTTCGGCGCCAGCTCGGCCTCGTTCGTTGAATGACATTTTAAGAACTATCTTTGGAATGAGCCCATACTAATGAGCCCAGAAGAAAACCAAACGAGTATCATCTGCTTTCATTAACGTTCGTTGAATGAGATTTTTTGTTTGCCGTATACGGCTTTTGGTCTGCCTCATACGGTTTTTGATTGGACGCATACGGTTTTTTGTTTGCCGTATCCGGCTTTTGGTCTGCCTCATACGGGTTTTGATTTGCCGCATACGGTTTTTTGATTGCCGTATACGGCTTTTGGTCTGCCTCATACGGTTTTTGATTTGCCGCATACGGTTTTTTGTTTGCCGTATACGGCTTTTGGTCTGCGTCATACGGTTTTTGATTTGCTGATACGGCTTTTGGTCTGCCGCGTCCGGTTTTTGATTTGCCGCATACGGTTTTTGATTTGCTGATACGGCTTTTGGTCTGCCTCGTCCGGTTTTTGATTTGCCGCATACGGTTTTTTGTTTGCTGATACGGCTTTTGGTCTGCCTCGTCCGGTTTTTGATTTACCGCATACGGTTTTTTGTTTGCTGATACGGCTTTTGGTCTGCCTCGTCCGGTTTTTGATTTGCCGCATACGGTTTTTTGTTTGCTGATACGGCTTTTGGTCTGCCTCGTCCGGTTTTTGATTTGCCGCATACGGTTTTTTGTTTGCTGATACGGCTTTTGGTCTGCCTCGTCCGGTTTTTGATTTGCCGCATACGGTTTTTTGTTTGCTGATACGGCTTTTGGTCTGCCTCGTCCGGTTTTTGATTTGCCGCATACGGTTTTTTGTTTGCTGATACGGCTTTTGGTCTGCCTCGTCCGGTTTTTGATTTGCCGCATACGGTTTTTTGTTTGCTGATACGGCTTTTGGTCTGCCTCGTCCGGTTTTTGATTTGCCGCATACGGTTTTTTGTTTGCTGATACGGCTTTTGGTCTGCCTCGTCCGGTTTTTGATTTGCCGCATACGGTTTTTTGTTTGCTGATACGGCTTTTGGTCTGCCTCGTCCGGTTTTTGATTTGCCGCATACGGTTTTTTGTTTGCTGATACGGCTTTTGGTCTGCCTCGTCCGGTTTTTGATTTGCCGCATACGGTTTTTGATTTGCTGATACGGCTTTTGGTCTGCCTCGTCCGGTTTTTGATTTGCCGCATACGGTTTTTTGTTTGCTGATACGGCTTTTGGTCTGCCTCGTCCGGTTTTTGATTTGCCGCATACGGTTTTTTGTTTGCTGATACGGCTTTTGGTCTGCCTCGTCCGGTTTTTGATTTGCCGCATACGGTTTTTTGTTTGCTGATACGGCTTTTGGTCTGCCTCGTCCGGTTTTTGATTTGCCGCATACGGTTTTTTGTTTGCTGATACGGCTTTTGGTCTGCCTCGTCCGGTTTTTGATTTGCCGCATACGGTTTTTTTGTTTGCTGATACGGCTTTTGGTCTGCCTCGTCCGGATTTTGATTTGCCGCATACGGTTTTTTGTTTGCTGATACGGCTTTTGGTCTGCCTCGTCCGGTTTTTGATTTGCCGCATACGGTTTTTTGTTTGCTGATACGGCTTTTGGTCTGCCTCGTCCGGTTTTTGATTTGCCGCATACGGTTTTTTGTTTGCTGATACGGCTTTTGGTCTGCCTCGTCCGGTTTTTGATTTGCCGCATACGGTTTTTTGTTTGCTGATACGGCTTTTGGTCTGCCTCGTCCGGTTTTTGATTTGCCGCATACGGTTTTTTGTTTGCTGATACGGCTTTTGGTCTGCCTCGTCCGGTTTTTGATTTGCCGCATACGGTTTTTTGTTTGCTGATACGGCTTTTGGTCTGCCTCGTCCGGTTTTTGATTTGCCGCATACGGTTTTTTGTTTGCTGATACGGCTTTTGGTCTGCCTCGTCCGGTTTTTGATTTGCCGCATACGGTTTTTTGTTTGCTGATACGGCTTTTGGTCTGCCTCGTCCGGTTTTTGATTTGCCGCATACGGTTTTTGATTTGCTGATACGGCTTTTGGTCTGCCTCGTCCGGTTTTTGATTTGCCGCATACGGTTTTTTGTTTGCTGATACGGCTTTTGGTCTGCCGCGTCCGGTTTTTGATTTGCCGCATACGGTTTTTTGTTTGCTGATACGGCTTTTGGTCTGCCTCGTCCGGTTTTTGATTTGCCGCATACGGTTTTTTGTTTGCTGATACGGCTTTTGGTCTGCCTCGTCCGGTTTTTGATTTGCCGCATACGGTTTTTTGTTTGCTGATACGGCTTTTGGTCTGCCTCGTCCGGTTTTTGACTTGCCGCATACGGTTTTTTTGTTTGCTGATACGGCCTTTGGTCTGCCTCGTCCGGTTTTTGATTTGCCGCATACGGTTTTTTGTTTGCTGATACGGCTTTTGGTCTGCCTCGTCCGGTTTTTGATTTGCCGCATACGGTTTTTTGTTTGCTGATACGGCTTTTGGTCTGCCTCGTCCGGTTTTTGATTTGCCGCATACGGTTTTTTGTTTGCTGATACGGCTTTTGGTCTGCCTCGTCCGGTTTTTGATTTGCCGCATACGGTTTTTTGTTTGCTGATACGGCTTTTGGTCTGCCTCGTCCGGTTTTTGATTTGCCGTATACGGTTTTTTGTTTGCTGACACGGCTTTTGGTCTGCCTCGTCCGGTTTTTGATTTGCCGCATACGGTTTTTTGTTTGCTGATACGGCTTTTGGTCTGCCTCGTCCGGTTTTTGATTTGCCGCATACGGTTTTTTGTTTGCTGATACGGCTTTTGGTCTGCCTCGTCCGGTTTTTGATTTGCCGCATACGGTTTTTTGTTTGCTGATACGGCTTTTGGTCTGCCTCGTCCGGTTTTTGATTTGCCGCATACGGTTTTTTTGTTTGCTGATACGGCTTTTGGTCTGCCTCGTCCGGTTTTTGATTTGCCGCATACGGTTTTTTGTTTGCTGATACGGCTTTTGGTCTGCCTCGTCCGGTTTTTGATTTGCCGCATACGGTTTTTTGTTTGCTGATACGGCTTTTGGTCTGCCTCGTCCGGTTTTTGATTTGCCGCATACGGTTTTTTGTTTGCTGATACGGCTTTTGGTCTGCCTCGTCCGGTTTTTGATTTGCCGCATACGGTTTTTTGTTTGCTGATACGGCTTTTGGTCTGCCTCGTCCGGTTTTTGATTTGCCGCATACGGTTTTTTGTTTGCTGATACGGCTTTTGGTCTGCCTCGTCCGGTTTTTGATTTGCCGCATACGGTTTTTTGATTTGCTGATACGGCTTTTGGTCTGCCTCGTCCGGTTTTTGATTTGCCGCATACGGTTTTTTGTTTGCTGATACGGCTTTTGGTCTGCCTCGTCCGGTTTTTGATTTGCCGCATACGGTTTTTTGTTTGCTGATACGGCTTTTGGTCTGCCTCGTCCGGTTTTTGATTTGCCGCATACGGTTTTTTGTTTGCTGATACGGCTTTTGGTCTGCCTCGTCCGGTTTTTGATTTGCCGCATACGGTTTTTTGTTTGCTGATACGGCTTTTGGTCTGCCTCGTCCGGTTTTTGATTTGCCGCATACGGTTTTTTGTTTGCTGATACGGCTTTTGGTCTGCCTCGTCCGGTTTTTGATTTGCCGCATACGGTTTTTTGTTTGCTGATACGGCTTTTGGTCTGCCTCGTCCGGTTTTTGATTTGCCGCATACGGTTTTTTGTTTGCTGATACGGCTTTTGGTCTGCCTCGTCCGGTTTTTGATTTGCCGCATACGGTTTTTTGTTTGCTGATACGGCTTTTGGTCTGCCTCGTCCGGTTTTTGATTTGCCGCATACGGTTTTTTGTTTGCTGATACGGCTTTTGGTCTGCCTCGTCCGGTTTTTGATTTGCCGCATACGGTTTTTGATTTGCTGATACGGCTTTTGGTCTGCCTCGTCCGGTTTTTGATTTGCCGCATACGGTTTTTTGTTTGCTGATACGGCTTTTGGTCTGCCTCGTCCGGTTTTTGATTTGCCGCATACGGTTTTTTGTTTGCTGATACGGCTTTTGGTCTGCCTCGTCCGGTTTTTGATTTGCCGCATACGGTTTTTTGTTTGCTGATACGGCTTTTGGTCTGCCTCGTCCGGTTTTTGATTTGCCGCATACGGTTTTTGATTTGCTGATACGGCTTTTGGTCTGCCTCGTCCGGTTTTTGATTTGCCGCATACGGTTTTTTGTTTGCTGATACGGCTTTTGGTCTGCCTCGTCCGGTTTTTGATTTGCCGCATACGGTTTTTTGTTTGCTGATACGGCTTTTGGTCTGCCTCGTCCGGTTTTTGATTTGCCGCATACGGTTTTTTGTTTGCTGATACGGCTTTTGGTCTGCCTCGTCCGGTTTTTGATTTGCCGCATACGGTTTTTTGTTTGCCGTATACGGCTTTTGGTCTGCCTCACACGGTTTTTGATTTGCCGCATACGGTTTTTTGTTTGCCGTATACGGCTTTTGGTCTGCCTCATACGGTTTTTGATTTGCCGCATACGGTTTTTTGTTTGCCGTATACGGCTTTTGGTCTGCCTCATACGGTTTTTGATTTGCCGCATACGGTTTTTAGCAGATGATACCTTCACCACACTTGAAACATACTTAAAAATACTGTACACATGAAGGTGTCAGCGTGCTTTTACTCTCGAGTCCAGAAACCAAGCGCGTATCCTAACAATATAATAGGGGCTGGCCGCCGGGGCGGGCTGGTGTGTCTGGCTGGCTGGCTGGCTGGCGGTGAGGCGCAGCCTGCGCGGACGTCTCAAAGGGTGGGTGACTCGGGCAGACCTCGGCTCTGCTCAGCTCGTGCCGGCTTCGGCGCCAGCTCGGCCTCGTTCGTTGAATGAGATTTTAAGAACTATCTTTGGAATGAGCCCATACTAATGAGCCCAGAAGAAAACCAAACGAGTATCATCTGCTTTCATTAACGTTCGTTGAATGAGATTTTTTTTTTGTGTGTGTGTGTGTGTGTGTGTCCTTTCTCCCGGTGGTGTCGTCCTCCGCGACCCGAAGGCACGAAGGTCACTGAGCACACTCCTGTCGGCGCGTGTTTTTCCCCCTTCTTCGGTTTTCCTTGTCCGATTTAGCTGGTAATTGGCCATTGTGCATGGCGACCCTCATCGGCGGCATGTTGCTGCTGTTGTTGATGTTGTTGTTGTTTGTTGTATAACCCGCTGCCGATGCGCAGCGCGCAGCTTGATTGGTTCCGCCACGCCGTGCGAATAGCAGAATTTTCCGCGCGCGAACTCCAACGTGAGAATCGTCACTCAAACACACTCACACACACACTGCCACAGACGCGTGCGCGTCTTTGTGGCCGCGCCACACTTTTAAATTCTTTCCGTCGCCCGTTTCCGTTTTCCAGTGTGCTCCCGGCGCACGCGGCGCGCACGCACGGAGTGTATAATTTGCAAAGCAAAAGCTCTGATGCCGCGTCGTCGTCTTCGAGGCATTTCATTTCTTTTCCCGGAAACCGGAATGAATGACGCCGCGCTTCATACTGTAAACTCAGCCTGCAGACTGATGCCGAGAGTCGTTTTCGTCGCCCTGTCTCTCTCGCATCTGCACGCAACGCCCCATGAGTGCGAGAGAGACAGAGCGACGAAGACGACTCTCAGTGTGCTGGTGGTGCGTGCCGCCGGCCCGTCTCGCGGCAGCGTTCGACGCGCGCGCTCTTCGCTAACATCGCCAACAACAACAACAACCACTCCCATTCGCTTTCCGCGCGGCGAACAACAACAGCAACGACATCAACGGCGAGATCGAGTGAGATAGGGCGGGCGACATGCCGCGGCGGGGCGTTCCTAGCGGGGCGTTCCTAGCGGGGCGTTCCTAGCGGGGCGTTCCTAGCGGGGCGTTCCTAGCGGGGCGTTCCTAGCGGGGTGTTCCGTTCCGTACGTGAAATGTCATACGGCCCGGTTGGTTAGCCAGCCGGGCCCTTAGGCACACCATCGCGGGCAGACACGGAGATACCCCGCGCTGCCGCCCTGATGCCGAGAGTCCTTTCCGTCGCTCTGTCTCTCTCGCACCCGTAGGGGACGCTCCGCGAGTGCGAGAGGGACAGAGCGACGAAAACGACTCTCGGAATCAGTCTGCTGCAGCAGCTTTCCCCGCCGCTTTCCACGCCGCACGGTCGCCTCGCCGCCACCGACCGCGGAGTATCGACAAGGTCGCGTCCGTGTCCACCGATAGCCAGTACACGACGTTCGAGTCACCTTCAATTACAAACAGCCAATTGGCTGTGATGAATCGGACTCACAGCGCCACCTTTTTTTCTTTCTCAAACTTATTTATCTTTCTTATTTTTCAGTTTTTTTTCTGTTTCCTCCACTTTGCTTCGACTTCCCTGTCGGCGCGGACGCAGCCCGGCAGAATAAATTGATACACAAGCACAAGGCGATACCGCGGCGACGACCACAAAAAAAAATTACGCTCGACAACACGCCTTTTCCAACTCTTTTTTTCCCACTAGGTTTGGTTTCTTTATTGCATCGGCGACCAGCAACACCTTCATTTTCGCCACGTCGTCGTTTTTCTTGACACGTTTCGCACTCTGCGAGCCCAGCCCCTCACTTTCCTCGACAAAGGCTTGGCTGAAATGACTGGGTAGGCCAGCCCACCGCACTGGTAGCGCCTGCCAACTCCAGGGTAGGCCAGCCCGCCGCACTGCTAGCGCCTGCCAACTCCAGGGTAGGCCAGCCCGCCGCACTGCTAGCGCCTGCCAACTCCAGGGTAGGCCAGCCCGCCGCACTGCTAGCGCCTGCCAACTCCAGGGTAGGCCAGCCCGCCCCACTGCTAGCGCCTGCCAACTCCAGGGTAGGCCAGCCCGCCGCACTGCTAGCGCCTGCCAACTCCAGGGTAGGCCAGCCCGCCGCACTGCTAGCGCCTGCCAACTCCAGGGTAGGCCAGCCCGCCACACTGCTAGCGCCTGCCAACTCCAGGGTAGGCCAGCGCGCCGCACTGCTAGCGCCTGCCAACTCCAGGGTAGGCCAGCCCGCCACACTGCTAGCGCCTGCCAACTCCAGGGTAGGCCAGCCCGCCGCACTGCTAGCGCCTGCCAACTCCAGGGTAGGCCAGCCCGCCACACTGCTAGCGCCTGCCAACTCCAGGGTAGGCCAGCCCGCCGCACTGCTAGCGCCTGCCAACTCCAGGGTAGGCCAGCCCGCCACACTGCTAGCGCCTGCCAACTCCAGGGTAGGCCAGCCCGCCACACTGCTAGCGCCTGCCAACTCCAGGGTAGGCCAGCCCGCCACACTGCTAGCGCCTGCCAACTCCAGGTTAGGCCAGCCCGCCGCACTGCTAGCGCCTGCCAACTCCAGGGTAGGCCAGCCCGCCACACTGCTAGCGCCTGCCAACTCCAGGGTAGGCCAGCCCGCCCCACTGGTAGCGCCTGCCAACTCCAGGGTAGGCCAGCCCGCCACACTGCTAGCGCCTGCCAGCTCCAGGGTAGGCCAGCCCGCCCCACTGGTAGCGCCTGCCAACTCCAGGGTAGGCCAGCCCGCCACACTGCTAGCGCCTGCCAACTCCAGGGTAGGCCAGCCCGCCACACTGCTAGCGCCTGCCAACTCCAGGGTAGGCCAGCCCGCCCCACTGGTAGCGCCTGCCAACTCCAGGGTAGGCCAGCCCGCCACACTGCTAGCGCCTGCCAACTCCAGGGTAGGCCAGCCCGCCCCACTGGTAGCGCCTGCCAACTCCAGGGTAGGCCAGCCCGCCACACTGCTAGCGCCTGCCAACTCCAGGGTAGGCCAGCCCGCCCCACTGGTAGCGCCTGCCAACTCCAGGGTAGGCCAGCCCGCCGCGCGCCAGAGAGCTGCACGCGCGGCGCGGCAGGGTGTCGGCCGGTGTCGGCTTCGCTCCAATCCTCCGTCATAACTCGGTGCGGCGGCAGAGCCGGTGGTATTCCAGGCTCATTCCGAACACGTCCCTCGTCGTTCCGTCTCTCTCGCTCTGCCGCGGCGTTCCCTGCGGGTGCGAGAGAGACAGAGCGCGCCGAAGAGGGTGCGCCACCGCAAGTCCCTGGCCGTGCTAACGAGGATCGGCAGCAATGCGGCAGTATCGGCCAAAAGCCTTCTTGTAGCGCGCGGCGCGCCACGACACGTACAGTGTACACGCAGAATAAAACAGCCGCGGCTTAAGTACGGGTTACACCGAGCGAAGCAAACATTTTCCCTCGACCGCCGTAACGTTTTTCCGACATGGAAATGAGGCTGTCTCTTCCTAGTCGGACACACGTTGCAAAGGAACTAAGAACGTCTGAATTATTATTTTTTTGTTCCTGCACATCATTCATTCATCATTCACGTCCACGCCACTGCGGCCAGGCGGGAACGCCTCCTGCATACCGGAAGCATGTAAGCCAGGGGCTTCCCTCTCTCTCGCACCGTCAGGGGAAGCGCCGTGGGTGCGAGAGAGACGGAGCAACGAAAACACCTCCGGGCCGCGGCGCCGAACGTGGCGCGGTCTGATGAGACTTACTTCCCTGCGGTCGGTCCGGCGCGGCGCGGCGCAGGTCTCGGAATGGTAAATATTGCAGTAAACAGCCGAGCCGGCGGAGCAAAAAAAGAGAACTGCTGGCAGTGGCGCGGCTTGTCATTTCGAGGCGCGCTTCCGTGTGGCCGGTCGGCTCGTGCTGCCCAGCGATTGCTGTCTCTGTCGCACCCACGGGGCTCCCCATGAGGGTGCGACAGAGACAGAGAGACAAATCGCCCGGCCGCCGAGGCGTCCCTTCATTCGGCACCCTGGCTTTCTACCCGGGAAAGCGAGGGGCACATTTTCGGACCTTGACAATGGACAGAGATGGAAAGAGCAAGAAAGGACGGGCAGCTGGTCAGCGAGCACAACGACTGGACATCGGTTTGGCCGCCCTGGCGAGGACTCTCGCCGCACCGGTAGGGCCAGCAGGGCCCAGCACACTGAGAGTCGTTTTCGTCGCTCTGTCTCTCTCGCACATATACGGGACGGCCTACGAGTGCGAGAGAGGCAGAGCGACGAAAACGACTCTCGGAATCAGTCTGCAGGGCCCAGGGCGCCTAAATGGCCAGCACGGCCACAGCCCTTTGTGTTTGGCCCGCCAAGCCGAACACGTCCAGCAGTCAATGGCGGCAGCCGAGCCGAGCCGAGCCGTTCTGCCAGCACAGCTGCGACAGCTTCAGCGGTGGCAGACCACTGGCAGGCCTGGCAGGCCACTGGCAAGCTGCGGGTCCCACCAGACAGGTGCTTGACCTTGGGCCGGGCGGCACGTTTGCGTCTCTGCGTCCAGCTTCAGCCATGGGTCCAGCCATGGGTCCAGCCGCTCTGACGTAGCTCACCTGTAACACACAACAGGCACAAATTATAACACGCTGCCGGTGCTTTGGCGTCGTCAGAGGATCCCTTGGCGTCGAGCCAGAATACGGATCATCCCCACCATGCAGTGGGCCAGAAGACCGGCGGAGGTGGCCAAAACTCTAAACGCGTTTTGAGCGAGAGAGACGGAGCGAGAAAACCGCTGTTCGGAGTCGGCCTGCAGCGCAGCTTCGCTGCGACACGCCTATTGAATCCGCGGTCGGCGAGCCACGGGATTGACGGACAAGGATGCATTGTGGACGGGCCGGCCTGGTGGCCCTCGCGGTCCCCGCCCCGCGGCCAAGGGCGTACAAATAGAAATCGTCTCGCTGGCCAAAATCAAAAACACAAGAGACAAATCGACAGGCCTTGGCTCCAGAGGCGACGCAAGAGTAGAGTTGTTTCACGCGTATGATCAACGTTGCGCTAAGCTATGCACAAAAAAAACTACACAGTTGTTTACTGTGTCGATACAATTAACTTTTTTGTGTTACATTAGTTTAAAATCGAAGAATTTATTTTTTTAGGGCGGAGTTTAGTTCCTGTCAGTTTGATGATCTATTAAGATAAGCCGCAATCTGAAAAGTCGTTTAGGATCGCTTGCACGCCACAGACCAACCCTTTCCCGGTCACCGGAGGTCGCGTGAAATCCTCTGAGAAGCGACCTAACTGGTCTCGAAATCATTCCTCGAAATTATTATTTCTCGACTCGCATTTTTTATTATAATACCGTGAGCCGATTCGATTTCATTGAAAAGCAGCAGCAGCAGCCGCGGCGGCGGGAGCACCTGTATCGAACACGCCAAGGCAGGTGGGCTGGGCGGCGGACCGGTCCTGTTTCGCCACGCCACGCTGCACTGCAGACCGAGAGTCCTTTTCGTCGCTCTGTCTCTCTCGCACTCATGGGGCGTCCCGCATAGGTGCGAGAGAGACCGAGCGACGAAAACGACTCTCGGAATCGGTCTGCTGCGTCCACATGCCCGACCAAATTCGTGCCAATTACAGCCAGCGAGGGGGAGAGAGATTGAACTTGTTCGGGGAGAGAGACAGAGAGGGAGAGAGAACTGCAACCCCGGCGACCTTTTGACAAATAGTGGCGCCGCTTATGCAAGCTGCCGGTCCGGCAGCCTCTAGGCCCGCCAGCCAGGCCCGCCAGGCCGCGCACTGCGCAGCCGTTTCCGGTGCATTACTCTTCGGGGCGTCAAGGAATCCACTTCAGACTGATTCCGAAAGTCGCTTTCGTCGCTCTGTCTCTCTCGCACTCATGGGGCGTCCCGTGTGGGTGCGAGGGAGACAGAATCTCGGAATCATTCTGCAGTGCAGGCGCAGCAGGCAAGGCGGGCGCGCTAAACAGGTTGCGGGAAAGTGGAGGTGAGAAAAATTAGCAAGACGCCGTTTCGGCGGTCCGGCCCGGGTGCTCGTTTTGGACGCATCGGGTGGTGTTTACTGTTATGACGGCACCTTGGCACGCCGTTGACCACCCCACTGGACCCAATTTCTAATTCAATCATCTAAATTGACTTCAATCATTTCTGAAATTTTTCGATTAAGGTACTTCGGACGATTTTCTTAGACGACTATTCTTAGTAAACAATGTAAATTGTATACACCCCCGTAGGGGTGCAAGTGGCGGGAGTGACGGCTGGGTAGGAATCAGCGTGCAGGGCGCCCCGTGTTTTTCTCTGGCGGTGCACCAGGCGACGTGTATCAGATGGCGGACGCCGAGTGTCCCACTTTGGCGAGGGCTCTGGGTCCGTGCACTGCACGCGCCGCGCCCCGCCCCGCCGGTAGCCGAGAGGCGAACAACTTCCCACATTCATCTATATGGTTCTCGACAGCGGACAGCAGTACCTGGAATTCCCAGGGCGGCTCCTGGAAAATTCACCCCTTTTTCCAGGGTGGGCCTGAGAATCTCAAGTATACTGCACTGTTTGTGCCGTGTGGAGAATCTCAACCATAAGACCTTCCGAGCGTGTACACACACACACACACACACAATTTCACAGTGGGTCACCCCCTCGCCGGCAGCACACTGGAAGCCCCTCGAACCGGTACGGGGCCACCACGCTGACGTCACGGCACGGCGGGCCTGGCCAGGGCCCGGCCACCGCGCAGCGCGGCGCGTTGTTCCGCGAACCCGCATTCCGGGGAGCGGGGCCAGCCCGGCCAGCCCGGCCACACAGTGTACCACACACGGCCGCCAAGTTGATTCCGACCGAACAGTGCGCTCCCTCCCACCCGCGGGGCGCACCGCAGGGGTGCGAGAGAGACCGAGCGCCTAGCTACTGCACGCGGCGCCGCGGTCGGGGTGCAATTCGCCTCGCGGCTCGACCCGCGACACTGCAAGGCGAGCACGCTCTCGCACCGAGCGCCGCATAGCGCCGCATTTTCCGGGCCGAGGCGTCGCTTGGCACCGGAAACACGAAACACGTGCCATGACTCGGCGCGGCGTGGCGTGGCGTGGCGCGGTGTAACCGTCGTTTGTTCTACGCCGCGCCGCGCGTCGCAACGCGGCCGTCCTGAGGCAACCTGCAGGCAACCTGCGGGCAACGCGCCACGCCGCCCAAAGGCCCAAAGCCCGACAACGGCCGGCCGAGTCGTCTCGAGCCAAATGGACGCCATCCTGCCTCGCGTCACGATTAGCAGTGGGCACGCCGCCGCACAGTGGGCCAGAAGACCGGCGGAGGCGGACAAAACTCTAGACGCGTTTTGAGCTGCAGAGTCGCTAAATGGGACTCGAACCGAACGTGTGACCCCACCAACGGATTCCTCTTTCGGAGGGCAATCCATTGGTGAGGTCACACGTCCGGTTCGAGTCCCATTCAGCGACTCTGGAGCTCAAAATACGCCTCCCCCGTTTCTCTGGCCCACTGTAGTACTGTACGGTGCGCGGTGACCGTCGAGACCGACCACCAGCAGCAACATGTGAGTGCAAGAAGGCAGGGCGAGGTGGAGTGGGGCGCGGCGAGGCGAGGCGGGGTCACGCCAGGTGGGTGAAAGCACCGCCCACTACAGCCCACACAAGCATTAGCACCCAATGCGACACATTCCGCTGCCAGCGACCAGGCGCACTACTGGTGGAAAACAAAAACAACAACAACAGATAACGCGCGCGGCATGGGGCCGCGAGGCGCGAATAGCAAAATAAAGGCCAGTCCGTCGGCCGCCGCCTCGTGGTGGACCCGTCGGGTTGGAAGTTGGAATTCCACTCCGTGACGCAACCGATTCGCATTTGGAGAGGCCGCCGCCTGACTGGCCCGCTGACATTTTCATACCGCGCCCCTCCTCGCCCCTTTTCTCCGGCGAGAACCGCTCCGTCGCTCCGTCTCTGTCGCACTCGTGGGGCGTCCCGTGAGGGTGCGAGAGAGACGGAGCGGCGCACAGTGGGCCAGAAGCCGGTGGAGGCGGCCAAAACTCTAGACGCGTTTTGAGCTCCAGAGTCGCTAAGCAGGACTCGAACCGAACGTGTAACCCCGCCAATGGATTGCTCTCCCGACGAGGAATCCATTGATGGGGTCACATGTTCGTTTCGAGGCCTGTTTAGCGACTCTGGAGCTCAAAAGGCGTCTAGAGTTTTGGCCGCCTCCACCGGCTTCTGGCCCACTGTGCGGCGCGCAGTGCTCGGAGTGCCTGCCCTCGGACAGGCCGTACGGCGCGGCCACGCTGGACCGATCCTATCGCGCTTTACTCTCACTTTCCACCAACGCCGGATGCTGTCCGCAAAGCTGTCCGCTGTCCGCGAGGCTGCCCACGCCCCGCCACGCCCGGCCGGCATGACTCGGTCAGTACCGCACCGCATCGTTCATGCAACCTACACTGTACGCCATTTGTATTTCATAAACGACAAATCTTTGACATTATTTCAACAGGCATATTGATTATTTTTCCATTGCTTTGATGACGTCACTCTTCAAGGCTTTTTCACATGATACCTTTCCCTTTACACATACCTGGAAAAGTATAGGACACATTAAGGTGTCAGCTAGCTTTTATTGATACAGACTTTTCGAATTCATTCAGGTCTTCATTTTTTTTCTCTCTCTCTTCTTTTTTTCAGTCAAGGTAAAACAAAAATGAAACAATAGGCTGCACTTTTGCGTGTTGTGCCGGCGTGGCAGTGTGGCGGTCGTGGCGCTGCACAGTGGGCCAGAAGCCGGTGGAGCCGGCCAAAACTCTAGACGCGTTTTGAGCTCCAGAGTCGCTAAATGGGACTCGAACCGAACGTGTGACCCCACCAATGGATTGCTCTCCGAACGAGGAATCCATTGGTGGGGTCACACGTTCGGTTCGAGCCCTGGTTAGCGACTCTGGAGCTCAAAACGCGTCTAGAGTTTTGGCCGCCTCCACCGGCTTCTGGCCCACTGTGTGGCGCTGCCCGTCGTCTCCTTGGCCGACCACATCGGACCGCAGGCCGCAGGGCGCCGCAGGGGTCCGGAGCCTTGGCTGCTCGGCCGCCTCGCCGCCGCCTCCGCCGCCTCCTTGGCGTCGCTTCACACCGTACCGCTCCGAGGCTCCACGCCGCCATCCTCGCGATCCTCGCGGTGACCTACGGCGTCCCGACACATCAGCCGATCGGATCCAATCGCTTCGAATCGCGGCCAGAGGAACGCCGCGGCTGCCGGCGCCGACGGGGACCTTGGGGCCCTCGGACGGGGGAGGGGGGCGACAGGTAGCGGCAGTTGCACTAGTCTGTGCGAAAAAAGAAACGGCGGAGTCCTTTTCGTCGCTGTCTCTCTCTCGCACCTACACGGCACGCCCCATGAGTGCGAGAGAGACAGAGCGACGAAAGCGCCTCTCGGCAGACGGTGCGGGGGAGGCCTCCGAATAAGGGCGACAACAATTAGAGGGTCATTAAGGCGGTCCGCACGCGCCGCACCTCGGCCCTCTCGGCGCGCCCACGCACAGGGATTAACATGACTGATTGGAATTACCGAGGGATTAGCATAACGACGGCTGCAGCGCTGACGAGCGCGTGGGCCACGCCACGCCACGCCACGCCACGCCACGCCACGCCACGCCACGTCACGGCAGGGCACGGCACGGCACGGCAGGGCACGGCACGGCACGGCGGCGCGGCGCCGGGGCCGGAGGTAGGTAGGGTCGGGTCACAGCCACAGCCAGCCGCTTGTGGGTCACACAAACAGTGCCATAAACACACACACACACACACACACACACACACACACACACACACACACACACACACACACACACACACACACGCAGTCCAACGCACACGCTCGGAGAAATTGCTTTGGCAATGACTCAATCAGTGCATTATCACATTACGCCCGGTCCCCGGTCAGTCCGCGGTCGGTCCCCGAGGCCGTCTGCGTCCGCGTCCGCACCGCACCGCGCGCACAGTGCAGCAGCGAGCGAGCCGACGCAGGCAGATCGATTCCGAGAGTCGCTTTCGTCGCTCTGTCCCTCTCGCACCTGCACGGGCCGCCCGTTGAGTGCGAGAGGGACAGAGCGACTCTCGGAATCAGTCCGCTGCACTCTAAATGTAGGGTGCCCAGTAACTGGGCGCCTTTGTCGCCCGCCCCACTTTTTAGGGTGCCAAATGTCGCCCAGTTTCTGGGCACCTTTGTCGCCCAGTCTCGGGGTGGACTAATCATGCAGTAACCGGCCCTCTCCCATGGCAGAGCATGGACAGGTGTCTAGTTCCTGGGCGACTAAGGTGCCCAGATTCTGGGCACCTTTGGCACCTTAGTCGCTGCTGAGCCATGGGTGAAGGCAGGTTCCTTATGGTTTGTCCAACCCAAGACTAGGCGACAAAGGTGCCCAGAAACTGGGCGACATTTGGCGCCCTAAAAAGTGGGGCAGGCGACAAAGGCACCCAGTTACTGGGCACCCTACATTTAGAGTGTGGGTGCGGCCCACGGAGCCATCCGTACGCGTTTTGAGATGCAGAGTCACCACGCGGGACGCGAACCGAACGTGTGACCCTACCAATGGATTCCTCGTTCGGAGAGCAATCCATTGGTGGGGTCACACGCTTGGTTCGAGTTCTGTTCAGCGGCCCTGGAGCTCAAAATGAGTCCAGTTTTGGCCGCCTCCACCGGTCTTCCGGCCCACTGTGCGACGGCGACCCTTGCCTGTCTGGGGCGTTTCACCGACAGACAACACGACAGACGACGCGACCTCTGGAACAAAGCGGAAAGCGCCTCGCCGATGCTTCAAGGCGTCGCCTCCTCCACAAAGAAATAACTCTTTTCTTTATTTTCACACCTCGGTGCGCGGCGCGGTGCCGGGCTGGCTGGCTGGCTGGCTGGCTTGCTGGCTGGCTGGCGGCAGAGGGACCGCTAACGCCGCGCTGCAGCGTCGCGGGGCCGCCAGGCTACACAATGGCACCCATGCATGCGTTCCGAATTCCCCCTTTTCGCACGACGACCACGGCGACGGCGATGGCCTCCAGGAGGACGACACGCCCCTTGCCGCACTCGCCGCCTCCACGACCACGGCGACGACGTGCTGACCTCCACGCCGCAGTGCACGGTGGGCCAGAGGACCGGAAGGAGGTGGCCAAAACTCTAAACGCGTTTTGAGCTCCAGAGTCACTAAATGGGACTCGAACCGAAAGTGTGACCCCACCAATGGATTGCTCTCCGAACGAGGAATCCATTGGTGGGGTCACACGTTCGGTTCGAGTCCTGTTTAGCTACTCTGGAGCTCAGAACGCGTCTGGTGTTTTGGCCGCCTCCACCTGTCTTCTGGCCCACTGTGCAGTGTCCGTCTGTCCGTCCGCGCGAGAGCCGCGGGTCGGCCGTCTCGGGCGCGAGGCGCGACTCCGTGGGGCGAGTCGACGGCGTGCTCGGGTCGGGGCGCCCGCCGGCCCCGCCAGCCCCGCCAGCCCCGCCAGCCACCAGGGCGCACGATTAGCGAAAAGACCGCTTAAAACGAGGCGTGCGCGCGCTTTCACCCCGACTTTCGGATATTCCACCACGGGCACCGCGCCAAAGCACGTACACACGGCGGGGCGGGGCGGGGCGGGCGGGGCGGGGCGGGGCGTTCGGCATAGTAAAACACATTGTTTGGCGTCGCCATAACGCGCGGGCCAAACTATCGCTTTTCTCCCGTCGAAACTTATGAATTACTGGTCCGCGGTCCGTGCCGTCCGCGCTGGCCTGGCTCCGGCTGGCGGTGCCGGCGGCGCCGCAGACTGATCGTTTCCATCCATCGCTCTGTCTCTCTCGCACCTGTAGGGGGCGCCTAGGAGTCCGAGAGAGACAGAGCGACGAAAACGACTCTCGAAGTCAGCCTGCTGGTCCACACCCCGGCATCAGGCCGCCATGCAACAACGGCACCGGAGAAATCGGCTTCGGCAAAACGGTCGTGCTCTAGTGGCGTGTGCGTGTGGTGAAGCTTATTGTGCCCAGCAGAGGGCGGCCGAGGGCGGCAGGGGCATGCTGGGGCCCCCCGCGGGGGCCACCGCGGTGGCGGCCCGGCGCGGCCAGAGCCGGTACCGCTACGGCAGAGCCCCACACAGTGGGCCAGACGGCCGGTTTTCTGGCCCACTGTGCCCCACCATTTTCTTCCCAATGTCAGACACTTCGACCACGTAAAATGGGGAAAAATGTCGAGTCAGCTGTACACTTGGTGTACTTGCAGTGCCTGTCGGCCCTCGCCGGCCCAGTCGTGTCGAACGTGTCGAACGCCGTCCGGGTCGCGTCGAGATACGGCGCCCTTCGGTTCGGCCGAGTACGTTCGCTATGGATTATCGGACTTGGCGTGCTCATTACGTTGACGGCGCGGTGGGAGGCGCGGTGGGGGCCGCCGAGCGAGCCGCCAAGGCTGGGGCCCATGCATTCCGCTTCCGAGTGGCTGGCTGCACTACGTCTATGCGCAGCGCGCCTCCACCTGCAGCCCCCACGCCAGCACACTGCAAGTCGTTTTCATCGTTCCGTCTCTCTCGCACCCGCACAGAGCGCCCCCGTGAGTGCGAGAGAGACGGCGGGCCCCGCGCCAAGGCCTAGCGCGAGCGCGCCTAGCGCCGTGCGCCTCGCGCCCGCGGATCGCACCGCCGCAGCATGCGACTCAATCCAAAGCCATTTCCGCGGCCAAGAACGAGGAAACCAATCCGACTCTGTTTTTATTTTTTAGCCGCTGAAGGGGGGACTTTACTACCTCACCGCAGCCGCTTCTCGCCAGTCAGCGCCAGGGGACACCTTACTCGCTTCGGTTTACGGGTTTTGTCGCCGGAAGGACGCCATCAGCGGGGAACGGAACGGAGCGTCGTTGGCGGATGATTAAAGGACGCCCCCCCGCGGGGAAAGATCGTCTGCCAGCGTGCCGCCGCGGCCGCAGTCCCGCGCAGGCGTCACGGCACTGCGATGCCTTCCTCGGCTTCACTTGGCCTTCCCTCAATCCAGAGGACAGTGAGACGCGCCGGCGACTTCGCGACATTGCGGGGCATCCGGGGTCAAGAGAACGGTTCAGCGGGCCGAAAAAAAGGTGGGCTACCTCACCCTGCGGGGAGTCGAACCCGAACCCACGCCGCGCGGACGACTTCGCCGTCATCGCCAGGGGCTGCGTTTACGCAAGTCCGCCGGCGAGGAGTCCCTGCGGTTCACGACGGGCGGCATCGGCCGGGGCGTGGTGACCGGGCCGATGGCGGGCTCCATGAGGTCGGGGCACGGGCAGCCCGGCCGCACGCCGCCGGGGCAGCGCTGCATGAGGGCGCTGGGCGCGGCGCGGACGGCGGGGACCTCGCAGGGGCTGCAGGGGGCGCACGGCGCGCAGGGTACGCTCACAGGGGGCTCGTCCGCCGCTGCGTACAGCTCCACGGGGTGCTGCACCTCGCGGGGGCCGTCCCTGGGGAGCACGCCGTCAGACACGCGTCTTCGGGCATCCGAACCGCGAGCGGTGTTGCGCAGACCAGACCTGTCGCAGTAGTAGTTGAAGGCGAGGAGGTGGCAGGGCCCGTCCGGGAGCTGCGGCAGCGGCTGCGTCCGCGGGGCCATGACGCAGGGGTCGCGGACGGGCAGCGGGCCGTCGCGGCCGCCGAGGAGGAACCGGCGGACGACCTGCAGTGGCCTGCTCACGTCGCGGAAGCCCCAGCACCACCACGCCGTCATGACCGCCACGCTGCACTGCCAGGTCGCCGTCGACCGGGGCGGATCCAAAGGCAGCCTAAGTAGCTCTTCTTCCGACTTTTTCGCCCATTTACAGGGGCAAAGCGTGCACTTAATACTACCTTTCAGGAGGCTACCTAGGGTCCAACGGAGGTTCAATTGTCCTACTGCCCCCTACCGCATCCGCGCCTGCCACCGACAATGGCCCCAACAAACACACTGGGGGGTCCGCTCCGCCGCTCCGCCACTAGTTGGCGGCTTTTGCTTCATCGCGGAGTGATAATCCGGTAGGCCGTGAGAGTGAGAGAGAGACAGGCGCTGCAGCCTTGGCAGCCTTGGGGCTTTCATCGGCCCGGCCAGGCCGGCCAGGCCAGCGCGCCTAGATTGAGCTCTTTCTTTCCCTTTCCTCCTTTTTTGCCTTGACGTCAGTCCAATTCCATTGTGATGGCAACTCCATGCCGCTGCCAGTCATGACCATAGGCCCGCCCAATCTTTTTCGCACTTTTCCTTATTTCTCCGGTCCAGCCAGGGCTCCGTCGCTCTGCCTCTCTCGCGCCTCTACGAGGCACCCCGTGAGTGCGAGAGAGACAGAGCAACGAAAGCGCGGTTGGAAATCGGCTGCCAGCGGGGGCACTATAAACGACGGGGAACGGACTGCAGCGAAGGTGAGCGGCAAGCACGGGCTAGAGCGCGCGAGCTTCCGAAGAACTCGCCTCGGATCGGACGAAATCGGATCAACCGGATCGGGGGCTTTGGAGCCAGCAGAGCAGACTGATTCCGAGAGTCGTTTTCGTCGCTCTGTCTCCCTCGGACTCGTGGGGCGTTGCCATGAGAGCGAGAGGGCCAGGGCTGGCCAGGGCAATGAAGACGACTCTCGGAATCAGTCTGCAGGCCGTCCACGACCACTCGAGCAACATCGACGCGATAAAGATCCGGTCGGCGCCAGAGTCCACACGCCGTGCATGGAGTCGTTCACACACGGATTAACACTGCAAGTTATTTTTTGCCGACACCGCCGCACTCTGGTCGCTATGTATACCGCTGCGCTTGTTCTGGGAAAGACTTGACGCATTTTGCAATCAACAGTTTATGACTGATGTTCTTAGGTCACTTTACTTCATCAATTAATCAAGCAAAAGTTATGACTCTGAACGACGAAGGTTGCAAAAGCTACACTGCCACAACCACATCGCCCATACGGGACAAGCAGTACGTACGAACGAGTGATACTAATGAACGGAACAGATTCATCACACGAGTCAATTTGTAGTGGCGAGAGAATGACAAAAATCAATGTCAATGACACCACGAACGAGTTCCTACAAGGCAAGGACGGAGCGCGGCCAGTACCAGTCTGATACCGATCCGGTGCTTTCGTCGTCGGTCTGTCTCTCTCGCACCGATACGGGACGCGCCTCGAGTGCGAGAGAGACAGAGCTTGACCGGCGCCGCTACCTAGGGACGGGCGATTTTGCGATTAATCGCAGGTGCGATGCGATTTTTTCAAAAAATCGCGGTGCCATTTCGGTTTTTGAACCTCGGCGATTAATCGCAAAATCGCAAAAAATCGCTAAATCGCAAAAATCGCACCGTGCATGGATTTCGCGACCACTGCACCGAACGAGGCTGGCGCGTGTTGTCGGTGCCACTAGCCTGCCATTTGACCACTCAGGAATTTGTTTTGGCACTTTTTAAAAAGATTTTGTGCCATAATGGGTAGTATATAAGTATTGTTGCGTTTGTTTGCGATTTTTGCGATTTTGCGATTCTAGCGATTCTTGCGATTTTTGCGATTTTTTGCGATTTTGCGATTAATCGCATGAAATCGCGATATATGAGAAATCGCAATCGCGATACTAAAATTTGGAAATCGCCCGTCCCTACCGCTACCCCATCCATCCCCCGCAACGAGAAATCACTTTTACCGGCGCAGAGGCGAAGCGGCGAGGCGCGGTCAACCAGCATGATTGGCGGGACGGCCGGCGGGACAGCCCGAGCAGCCAGCCACGCCGGCGCCTGGCGCTGCTGGCAGCACGCCGGCAGCACGCTGGCAGCCAAGCCCCGCCACTGTGCACATCCTCGGCGGCGGCCTGACCAGAGGGTTTTCACTTTCGCAACGTCGCGTCGCGTGGCGTTCGTGCCGTCATGGCGAGGATGTTTCGCAGCGGTGACGCCGCGCCGCGCGCGCTAAAGCGATTGCCAACTAACTTTACATGGCATGCGCGCCAATTTCACAAAATGTACTATAGGCACACTCTAAAAGTCTTATAATAAAGATTCACCATAATGAAGTGAAGATTTTGCGGTGAAAATTCTCCATATTGTGGTTCAGATTCTCCATATTGTGGTGATGATTCTCCAGACCTAGGAAAAGTGGACACCGTTTTCGCGGTAGAATCACATTTTTAAAAATCAATCTTGACATTTTGTCGCGTTTTCTACGAACGAAAGCAGCAGGAGGCGGAGTTGTTTTCGAGAGCAGCGGTGTCGCGGCGTGCCTACGCCCCTCCGGCTTGCGAGCAGCGCCATATAGTGGCGGCGGGACTTGAACACTTAAGAACAATTTCTGCCCCACCTATGTAGACCGGCCGAAGGCCGCCGGGTTGGTAGCCTGTTCGGATATCACTCGACTTGGTGATACACGCGACCCCGACAGAGTTCCAATTTGTGCCAACAGGTTCGGCCGCTTGTACTCCAGACGCGTTTTGAGCGCCAGAGTCGCTAAACAGGCCTCGCACCGAACTTGTGACCCCACCGATTAATTCCTCCTTCGAAGAGCTATCCATTGATGGGGCCACAAGTTCAATTCGAGTCCCATTTAGCGACTGTGGAGCTCAAAACGCGTCTAGAATTTTTGCCCCCTCCACCGGTCTTCTGGCCCACTGTGCTACGTAACACAAAGCGTAAACGGGCCGTAAGGGCAGCGCGGCATCCACGGCCCCAGAGGAATGGGGTCCCCCTGGGCCCTGCTACGCCCTGCTGGGGTCCAGCGAGGCCTAATGGGGGTTTAATGGGGTCACGGGGAGTGCAAGCACACTGGAAGCACACGACACGCGGCAGTGTAGCACAAGCACCTTGTGCTATCGAAGAAGGCTATTCACCGGCGCTAGCGCCGGCAGGCTGATTCCGAGAGTCGTCGCGCTGTCTCTCTCGCACTCATGGGGCGTCCCGGGAAGGTGCGAGAGAGACAGCGCGACGAAAACGCCTCTCGGAATCAGTGTGCTGCACCTCGCCGATCCCGGCGTCGCCGCCCCGCGCCCCGCAAAGACAATGCCCATTCTCTCCCAGTATATTTGGCCTTCTACACTGCCCCGGCCGACGACGCGGCGACGCGGCAGCGCGGCAGCGCCGCCAGGCGACCTGCAAATTGCCAGTCTTTCTATTATTTGTTTTCCAGTGTGGGGCAGCGGCCCAACGCCACAGCGGTGCGGGGTGGCCCATTTCTTTGGCCGCATGTCAGCCCGGCCGGGCCATCATTGCGGCACCGCATCCTGCGTCCATCCTGTGTCCGGCCTCGTCGCCCTGTCTCTGTCGCACTCGTGGGGCTTCCCATGAGGGTGCGAGAGAGACAGAGCGACGAACCGCTCTCTGCCGAATGGCTCGGCAGGCACGCCCGGCATCCCGCGGCCTGTGTGCGCTGTGGGACCCCCCGGCTTGGTGACAGGTGCGGATCCAGGTTTCTTGTCAGGGGGTAAAGTGCTGCTTTTGGCCGACTTACAGGGGCCTATCTTCCAGGCGGCCGATCCAGTACCCGAGGCGGGAGTAAATAACCCCCATTGCTTCTGCCACTGAACTTCTCGAAAGAATTGGAAGGAAACACTACTCATATCCGATTCTAGAATGCAATGAAACGAGCAATCATCTTCGGCCCTCCTCAAGACATTAATTTCACTGTCCCCAGAACGAGGTGAATTTATTAAGCTGTCCCACCGGAACAAATTGGTTTATGAGTTCCTGATTGTCTGCTCGCTGGACCCAGTCGCATGGTCAGCAGTAAAAGATGAGAGTGGACTCCGGCCGAAAATAGTCCCCTCATCACACGACGCGTCCTTTTTCTCCGTCGCTTTTATGGCGGCAAGGCTGGCGCAGCTTGAGCCGCTCCGACTATGGATGGCAGGGACAATACGGCGCGGCCACGGCGACGCGACGCGACGCGACGCCCACCGGACGCGCCCCAAGTCCATCTCCAGTCGATCGGCGACGCCCCCGCTGCAGCTTCAAGGTGCCCTAAGCGCCGCGGCGTGGCGTGGCGTGGCGTGGCGTGGCGTGGCGTGGCGTGGCGTGGCGTGCCTCGCCGTGCGACACCGCCCACTAGCGAGAAGGACGAGGAAGTCTTTACGGTGCTCGTCGTGTTGCACGCGACGGGACAAACTGGGCTTGTTTGGGCGTCAAAACAACAAAAAACAAAGACAACACAAACGCGCGCAATAAAGAATTGACGTTCTTTCGCGCCGGGGCGGGGCGGGGCGGGGCGGGGCGCGGGGCAACGCGGCGCGTGGTGCGTTCGCGAGAAGCGCGTTTGCGGCAAAACTGGAGCACAATGAAAAGAGAAAAGAACTAATTGCTCCAGTAGCGAAACAGACTGCAAGCGCTCCACTCCATTCCGAGGCGCGGCGGCGCGGCGGCGGAGCAGTGCGCTGGGGCTGTTCAGGTACGCAATTTCCAGCGCGCACGCCCGCACGCCACGCCACCCCGCCCCGCCCCGCCCCGCCCCGCCCCGCCCCGCCCCGCCCACGGTACGGTTCGTTGTCACGGTGCATTCTGCCGGCGCGGCGGCCGAGTCCTTCTGCCCCAGTCTGGAAACGCGCGTGAGACTGGGGAAAAGACAGGGGAAGCCAAGGAAATCGAACTCCACCCACACTCCAAAAGTCGTATAGTTAACATTCTCCATATTATGGAGAAAATTCTCAATGTTATGGTGGTGCAGCTGACTTCACAACTAACCTCTGAAAATTCAATGTACCTGATAGATAGATATTTTGTCAAATTCCTTTAGAATTATAGAGAAAATTTCCACCGGAATTTGTTGGTGCTGCCTTCCAACCTGAGTTACAGTGCACTTCCCCGCCTGTCTCCGTCCAACTCGAAAACGGTGCCCGTTACGACCGCACCGCCCGGGAACAATACAAGTTCCAATTCAATTTCCGACCTTTCCGTTTCCGTGCATACCGCCCCGGACGCTTAGCGTTTACGAGTTATAGACACCTGCAGGCAGGCAGACTCCGAGTGTCGTATTCGTCGCTGTCTCTCTCTCTGGCACTCGTAGGCCGTCCCGCATGGGAGTGAGAGAGACAGCGCGACCCTCGGAATCAGTCTGCGAGGAAAACGGTGTAGACGGGGCACTCTCCGCCGCGAAACTGGCTCGGGGGCATTTCATCCATTTTAACCGGCGCGTTGCGTTGCGTGCCGTCGGTGTCGGTCGGTGCTCGACAAGTTGCCCGTACTCTCGTGCAATGCTCCGGGCGCCTCCCCGCCCTGCTCGCTACACTTCCGGACCTCTTTCCGCCACAACCCGATCACGGGGAGTGTACAGTGCACACAACCAGAGCACGCGTGCACCATTTTTTCTTCTACCAGTGTAGGTGCTTCAAAAAGTTCCACCCCGCGGTGCACAGGGAGGAGTCTGGGCCAGAAGGCGCCTGGCGGATAGGCCGCCGAGCGACAGCGAAGCGAAACGGGACTGCCTGCCCGCCAGGCGCCATGGCCCCTTCGCGGTGCAGGCCTGCCGCCGGGTGGCCCGCTCGCCAGGCGCCTTGCCCGGCCAAGCAGAGCTCGTAACCGTCCACAACAGTGGCCTCAGAGAGCACACAATGCGCGCGCCACACACACGCACTGCCCACAGCGCACAGTGGGCCAGAAGACCGGTAGAAGCGGACAAAATTCTTGACACGTTTTGAGCTCCAGAGTCACTAAATGGGACTCGAAGCGAACAAGTGACCCCACCGATGGAATGCTCTCTGAACGAGGAATCCATTGGTGGGGTCACATGATCGGTTTGAGTCCCGTTCAGCGACTCTGGAGCTCAAAACGCGTCTAGAGTTTTGGCCGCCGGGGCCGGTATTCTGGCCCACTGTGCAGCGCCTTCTCCACGCGAGGGCGTGTGTCAGAGACCTCTGGCCTCCGCCGCTAGTTTGAAGACGTTATCCAGTTGCGTGTCCTTCTGGGCCGGGGCGTGCCGAGGGATCCGTAATCCGCATTCCAAGCCGCCAAACACGGCGATGCACTCATAACACAGCCGCAGCCTTTATGGCGGATAATGAAACGCTTCCATGCAACACTGCGAGGAGATACCGCACCGCCGCTCCGTCTCTCTCGCACTCGCGTGGGGCGTCGCGAGAGAGACCGAAAGCAGTGCCTGGCTTCCTAGCTCCCATTATTAATGGTAATTCGACAACGCTCCAGTTCCGCCCGGAGAGGAGGCGGCCCGGGGCGGCCCCGCCAGTGCCCCGCCATGGCCCCGCCCGCTGCGCAGCCTGCGCCCCGAATGGATGCGTTTCCAGACGTGACCCCGTCCAATCCGGCTTCCTCCTCGCCGTCACACAGTGGGCCAGAAGACCGGCGGAGGTGCCCAAAATCCTAGACGCGTTTTGAGCTCCAGAGTCGTGAAATGGGATTCAAACCGAACGTGTGGCCCCGCCAAGAGACTGCTCTCCGAAAGTGGAATCCGTCGGTAGGGTCACATGTACGGTTCGAGCCCCGTTCAGCGACTCTGGAGCTCAAAACGCGTCTAGAGTTTTGGCCGCCTCCGACCGGTCTTCCGGCCCACTGTGCGATGCCGGCCGGCGATGCCCGGCAATGCGCCCTTACGCAATCGGGGGAAGTAGTGACTCGTCACGTTAATGTAACACAGCGGGCAGATGAAAGCCCGGCGATAAAAAGCACACGTACGAACGCCCCGCAGGCTAGCAGTGTCGCTGCCTCTCTCGCGCTCACGGAGCGTCTCGGAGGAGAGCGACAGAGACAGGGAGCAGGCGCGCGGCGTGCCTACTCCATGCACCGCCCGCCGCGTTCGATTGCGACTGCAGCGAGCAGTGCACCAGCCAATCAGCGCCTCGGCTTTCTGCGCCCGCCTCGCTTCCGAGCACTTGGTTATTTTTCATCTTTCTACCTGCCGCCTGCATGCCGCCTGCATGCCGCCGTCGCGCTGGTGGCGATTCGCGACCAGAGATAAACGAATTCCGCCATAACAAGTCTGCAGCCTCTCGCCGCCGCCGTCGCTCCGTCTCTCTCGCGCCCCCTGCGGGCCCTGCGGGGTGCGCGGTGCCCCGCGAGTGCGAGAGAGACGGACGACGCTGCGCGGTGCGGCAAGGTCGACCCGTCCCCTGGAGCACACCGCGGGTTAATAGAGCGCACTGCGGATAGCTGCATAAGCCGTCGGCTGCCTTAGACTGCCGTAGGCCCGCGATCACGGAGGCAGCCGCCAGACCGCAGCCAGCCAGCCAGCCAGCCAGCCAGCCAGCCTAAGGCCCCAGGGCTTCACCTCCGGCATGGCGACCCGGGCCATCTCCCACAGCTCCAGCAGGCTGATTCCGAGAGTCGTTTTGCGTCGCTCTGTCTCTCTCGCACTCATGGGGCGTTCTCAAGGGTGCGAGAGTGACAGGGCGACGAAGACGAAACTCTCCAGCACCGCCGCGCCACCCGGGTACCCGGTACGCCACAGCTGCTGGACGTCGAACAGCGTAGTCACTCTCGGAAAGTCTCCAGCCCAGCGCTTAACCCGGGCCGCTAAACCGAGCCATCCCACCGCACAGTGGGCCAGAAGACCAGTGGAGGCGGACAAAACTCTAGACGCGTTTTGAGCTCCAGAGTCGCTAAACAGGGCTCAAACCAAACGTGTGACCCCACCAATGGACTCCTCGTTCGGAGAGCAATCCATTGGTGGGGTCACACGTTCGGTTCGAGTCCAATTTAGCGACTCTGGAGCTCAAAATGCGTCTAGAGTTTTGTCCGCCTCCGCCGGTCTTCTGGTCCACTGTGCACTGCACGGCGCGTAACAGGCGAACGTAACACATGACGGCGAGGTGAATATGACTTTCTACAAGCACTGCTGCTAGAGGTCAGAATTATTGTTCGCCTAACGAGCAGACGGGGTGGGGTGGGGGGAGGAAGAGAGACGGAGAATCCTCCTTATTTATTAGCATGCATGACTATGGGACTCCAGCGCGGCCAGGCCAGGCCAGGCGGCCACACGCATGCAGACGGACGAACTCATGCGTCATGCAGTACGCGCATGCGTTCAGACGACCGGGCGGACGGACAGCCCGCAGACAGACAGACAGACTTTCCTGTGAGGCAACGCGGCCGGCCCGGCCGGCCCGGCCCGAGTCCCCGGGCAACCTCGTCGATGGTATTAGTAGCGTACCCTTTGGAAGACCTTCTACCTCCTGGCTCTGGTTCATGCGTGCGGTGCCGAGCGCCGAGCGCCGAGCGCGGGGCCCAGGGAAGGGACCAGCGCCCGTAGATCCTGGAAAAGCACATCTCCAGTCTCGAGTCCGGAGCGGCGCGGCCGGCGAGAGCGCACGGCGCGCGAGGCAAGGACGGGGAAGGCTCGCTTTCCTTCAGACTTGTCCGGCCGAGGCAAACCAGCAATGGCGCTCCCGCAGTACACGCCACGCCACGCCACGCCACGCCACGCCACGCCACGCCGCACTGCACATGTCGCAACGCCGCGCCCCTCCACCGGGTCACCTTTAACGCACGCCAGTTAATGAGCACCGTGCAATAAATAAACAGCGCGTGGCGAAAGGGCTCCCCCGCGGAGCCTCGCGCCTCTCGCATCTCCCGTCTCCAATTCGGTTCGATCGCTTCGAGAGCTCGATGGAACCGCCTTCGCGTCGCCTCGCGCGAGGTATCGCTGGCATCGACTTCCGCGTGCCGCCGCCCAGGCGTGGGGCAGCCACTGTATCATCAGACTCACCGACTCAATAAATGTTTATCAACTTTCATTGCCATATTTACGCACGTGTGACCCCACCTATGGATTGCTCTCCAAACGAGGAATCCATTGGTGGGGTCACACGTTCGGTTCGAGCCCTGTTTAGCGACTCTAGAGCTCAAAACGCGTCTGGAGTTCCGTCCGCCTCCACCGGTCTTCTGGCCCACTGTGCCCCGCCGCAGGGATGGTCCGCGCGGGGAGTAGTGACAGACAGGTCCATTTTTTTCGCAAGCGATATCGTGCCGGGCGGTGGACGGACGCCGCGGGCGTCGGCAGAGTGTGGACAGGCGGCCGGCGCGCGGCGTTTACGAGCGGGGCGAGGCTGGCGAGGCGAAGCCGCGATGCCGCGAAGCCGGCCCGTGCCCGCTGAGTGATGGCACTCGCGGCACACTTGGGAGGCGGTGACGCAACCCCCCCGCTTACGGTGTAGTGCCATCCACCGCCGGACGCTTACCGGCCCGAGTGCCGCTAGAGCCCCGGCAGTCCCGGCCGGCAGCCGCGGCTACACGTCAAGAGAACCCCGGCCAGACGTCAGGACAACCCAGTGGCGGATCTGGAGGCTGCTTGGGTGGGGAGTTGCACTTTCTGCCTACTTGCAGTGGCTCAGTATGGCATTTTCCTTACCTCTCACAAGGGAACGTTTTCAGGTGTCAGGTGCCGATTGCTCCCGTACTTCGGGATCTTAAAGACCACCTTAAAAAAGAATTTTCGGCACACACAGTTCGTGCTGAAAGTCGCTACAACGCCCTAAAATGAAAGTTGAAAATTGACCAATTTTCATAAACTTGGCCAAAAAATTTATCTTCAAAGAACGTCCATAAAAGCAGATGATTCTTAGTTCCCGACGAAAAAATTTAAGAACAGAAATTACAATTCGCCATGGTAATTGTTTTAGTTTGAGAAGGTCTCATGAATTTTTCCAGCCTATAAAAATTGAAAATGAAATAAATTGGATCAGAAGAGGCTTTCCAAGGACCCACAGCACCGTGCGGGACACCATTACCCCTGCCACACCGCAGGACCTCTGACCATCCGAGCCTATCCTTTCCTCGTTTCGTTGTTTTTGTTTTTGGGGGTGGAGCACAAATACCCCAGGACATCTCGCAATTGCCCGCGCCCGCGTACAAGCTCAGTGGGGCTGGCTAGGAGGGTCATCGGAGACGGTGCTCGGAAGCGGCCTTCTGGCATTGCGAGAGACTCTGAAGAGGCAACTCGCTCGCTTGACCTCGCTAGACTTAACGACATTGGGGATCTCGCTAGGCGCAGACGAGCAAGTACGACAAGTCGAACAAGAAGCTGGCTAGAGGCCCACTAGAAGTTTGGAGGCTCAACTGGAGCCAGGCACGCCTGACCTTTACACCCGAGGAGTCGCCACAGTCCCCAAAGGCTTGCCAGAGCAAGCGCCGACCCGCACCAGGGATGAGTGAGCCACCCTCAGAAACAGACACAAAGGAACGAGAAGAGGGTAGGAAAACAGGGATTCCGCAAGATCGTGCAGTTTGCGAAGTTGATTTCCTTACTGTTCAGGTTTGACCAAACAGTGGTGGGGTGGATTTCGGTATAACCCGCGGTGGCAATGCCAACGGCCTAGTGGCCTAGCAACAATAGGAGTGACAACTCGAAGTGACACACGCACTTTCGCCGCGTGACCCGACTGACTGGCCACTGGCCGCCGTCCGACGGCTTGGCCAAAAGGGGCCGGCCCTGACTTTGAACTTTCATTTAAGGGCGTTGTAGTGACTTTTAGCACGAACTGTGCACACTCAACATCTTATGATCGTTTTTATACGTATTACGATGGTTTTTCATCGTAAGGTACGCATAAATTTGAACATACATAATATGCTTAATTTTCCATCGTATTACGCATGAATTTCATCGTATTACGCATGTATATCATCGTATTACGCATGAATTTCATCGTATTATGCATGAATTTTATTGTAGTACGTATGTTCTCATTTCAACGTATGTTACGATGGCCCTTTCATCATAAGAATCTGAGGGTGTGGGTGCCGAAAATTCTTTCTTGAAATGGTCTTTAAGATCCCAAAGTATGGGAGCAATCGGCTCCTGACACCTGAAAACGTTCCCTTGTCAGACGGCTCTAGTTGCCAGGCTCGGACTGGCCAGGGCAGACAGGCAGAAAAATCTGCCGGGGCCTTTGGATTTGTGACCAGTAGTAACGTCACGAGGTTGGTCAAAAAGTGATTGAATCTCCGAAAGTAGCCGTTTTCGCTGAATTTGAGCGGCCACTGCTTCGATCTAGTAGCGGCCAACGGCCTCCCTCGACGTCCTAGTATTCTTAAGACCCTACTCTTTCATGCCCTGTATCGGGAAGACGTTGACCACAACGATTTTGCCTTTGACCGCAACGATTTAGAGACCAAAGTTGGTCAAAAAGTGGTCGAATCTCGGAAATTTGCTGATTTTGCTGACTTTGGACGGCCACTGTGTCCAATCTAGTTGCCGTAAAAGGCCTCCCTCAACGTCCTAGTATTCTTAAGACCCTACTCTTTCATGCCCTGTATAGGGAAGACGTTGACCACAACGATTTTGCCTTTGACCGCAATGATTTTCCGACCAAGTTGGTCAAAAAGTAGTCGAATCTCGGAAATTTGCTGATTTTGCTGACTTTGGGTGTCCACTGTGTCCAATCTAGTTGCCGTAAAAGGCCTCCCTCGACGCCCTAGAATTCTTAAGACCCTAGTCTTTCATGTCCTGTACGGGAAGGCTTTTGACCGCAACTTGTGTGGGAGCGGCAGCCTCACAAAGTTGGTCATGAAGGGTAAAAACAATGATGATCGGGGGCCTTTTGGTCTTATCTGCCGGGGCCTTTTGGGGGCCAGTCCGAACCTGCTAGTTGCTGTAACCCGGGAGAGGGGCGCGGCGAAAACCTTCCGCCAGCGACCTAAGAGAGCCCGGGTTGTCTAGAGAGACCCGGTTAGACGGCTTTCCGGCTGCACGTCTGCATGTCTCTGTCTGGAGAGCCCCGGCTAGAGCCCCCGTCCCACCACCACGCCCACACTGCAAAGGGCTCGCCGCCGAGTGACAGCGTGACAGCACACGACGAAGCGGGTCGGCGTGTGTGTGTGTGTGTGTGTGTGTGTGTGTGTGTGTGTGTTTGTGTGTGTGTGTGTGTGTGTGTGTGTGTGTGCCACAACAACAGCGACGGCGGCCAGGCCACGGTGCGGCAACGCCAGGGCGAACGCCACAGGCGGCTCGCGCCGCGCCATTTCCAGGCCGCGGTTCGCGCCCCGCCGCCGCCGAATTAATAACGGGCACAGCGTTAAGCCGGCACGGCACGCCACGGCACGGCACGGCACGGCTGTCACCGCGAGGCAAACAAAGAGAGAAATCAAAGGGCAACAAAGCGCCTCGCCGCGCCACACGGACTCACTCCATGCGGAGAATCAATTTCGTAAGCGGCTCTCTGTCTCTCTCGCACTCACGGGGGGCGTATACCGGCGGAGAGAGAGAGAGAGAGAGAGAGAGAGAGAGAGAGAGAGAGAGAGAGAGAGAGAGAGAGAGACTGCGGCGAGGCAAGCAGAATAATATGGCGAATCAATTGGCAGACTCGCGGCGGGTCAAACCGCAAGGGGCGTGGCCGCGGCGTGGCGCCGAGTCATGTGCCACTGGGTCAATGGGCCGACGCGGCTTGCAGTGTGAGACAAAAGCGAACCGTGGAACAACCGCAGGGACGACAGAAAAAAAACGAGAAAGAATGAGGATTCCCAGTACTCGAACCCCTAGGACCCGGCGGCCCCGGCAGCAGAGCCGTTCCGAACAGCGCTTGGTCGCCCCGTCTCTGTCGCACCCCTACGCACAGCGGGCCAGAAGACCGGTGGAGGCGCCCAAGACGCGTTTTGAGCTCCAGAGTCGCTAAATGGGAGTCGAAACCGAACGTGTGACCCCACCGAACGAGGAATCCATTGGTGGGGCCACGCGTTCGGTCCGACTCCCATTTAGCGACTCTGGAGCTCAAAACCGCGTCTGGAGTTTTGTCCGCCTCCACCGGTCTTCTGGCCCACTGTGCTCCGGGACGCCCAAAGAGTGCGAGAGAGACGGAGCGAGCGGCCGGCGATGATAGGGATGCCGTCCGCGCATTACTGGTGACGCAATTTACATGGCGAAACAATGCGCGTCCAAATCACTGTGCTCGGCCGGTCCGGTCCGGGACGGTCCGGGAACGGGCCGATGCGCCGCCAGTAAAGCCAGCGAGCCCCGTCTCTCTCCGTGTCAGTGCGAGAGAGACGGACGACACGCCGTTCGGAATCAGTCTAGTGTGCCGGCGGTGCCGCGGCCTCTCGCAAACAGGCCGACATTTCCCGCGGCTGTCTGTCTGTCTGTCTGTCTGTCCGTCTGTCTGTCTGTCTGCCTGTCCGTCTGCTTGCACGGTGTTACGCCGTGACGCCAGGGCATCTACAGCCGGCCTGGAGCAAGCCGTCGACTCAGACAGTCAGTCAGCAGCCGGCCAAGGCACAGCCGCCGCCGCTCGAGACCAGTTTGGGCCGACACAAACTCCGGGCACGTTTGGAGCTCTTAATTCGTCTAACGAGACTCGAATCAGAAACACGACGATGCCCACGGAGCGCGCTTGCGTGGAACGCCATCAATCTACAGGGTGAGTTTTCTCATGTGTCAATAATTTGTAGGTAGTTTGGGCACCCCAAGGCGATCATTTTCTACCAATGAACTAGTGGGCGCAAACGTCTAAGTACGGAGATAATTGGTGTTTTGTAATTAGGCTTCGCGCCTGCGGGGTAGGCACCCGCAGCCACTGATGGTCGCAGGACCTCGCGTGGGGTCGTCGCGGGTCTAGGAGGGGTGCTTCGAGTCTCGTAGGGGTGCGGCGGACCTTGCAAATGTCTTTTGGGAGGGGTTGCCGTGGGTCTGAAGAGGCTGTCATGGTGGCCCCCGTTACAGTGGATCTCACGGCTGTCTTTGCGAGGGTGGCGGGATTCCACGGATACTTCCGCGAGGTCAGTGGCACTCCCGCGAGTACTGCTAGTCCCGCTACACCCCCTCGACAGGTCCTGCCACCCTCAGTGGCACCGGGTGCCTACCTTGTAGGCGCAAAATCCAATTACAAAACACCAATTATCTCCATACCTAGACGTTTGCGCCCACTAGTTCATTGACGAAAAATGGTCCCCTAGGGATGCCCAAACTGCCTGCAAATTATTGACACATTGAGGAAACTCACCCTGTATTGGCCTCATTATGTGTTTCATTTTGTTACGAATTCTATTTGAGGACCGGGGAGAACTCATGTTACGTCCGCGCCTAAAAATTGGCGTCCCACAGTGGGCCAGAAGACTGGTGGAGGCGGCCAAAACTCTTGACGCGTTTGTCGCGTGGGTGCGAGCGAGACGGAGCGACGATACGCGGGGAGGACACTCGGTCCCGGTCGCGCCCGCACCGCGCCGCGTCGCCAGAGCTAGGCTAGCTGTGACGCGGCGGTGCAACTGCGGCAGAAACCGCACGCTACGCTGGTAGAAAGCGCTGCGGTGGCGGGGCGGGGCGGGGCGGGGCGGGGCGGCACACCGGCCGTACCAGAATGCAACATGCATGGCCTGGGCGCGGCAGGCGGCAAGCACCGCGCTGCAACGCCAAGCAGTCGGAAACAAAACGCCTCCAAACACGCGTGCGCACGGACACGCTCACACAGACACACACAGGCAGACACACACACACAGGCGCGCGCCTTCGCGCCTCAAGGCCCAAGGCGGCTGGAGCGTCCTGTGTGGCGCGGCCGGCGCGGCTGGAGCGACGCTGGAGCGCGTCTTCAAGGATCCGGCGGGCTGCTTCCGAACGGCGCTGCCCGTCCCTCTCGCTCTCACTAGGCGTACCGCGAGGGGTGCGACAGAGACAGCGCGACTGCTGCACCGCGCCGTCCCGTGTTGCAGCAGCCCAAGGGCCGTTTCGTCGCTCTGTCTCTCTCGCACTCAAGGCTGCCCCGTGAGTGCGAGAGAGACAGAGCGACGCGTTATTCGCGAATCGCGCGATTAGTCCCTGCAAGCGGCGTGCCTGTCCGCCGCCGCGGCGTTCGGAGTCCTTTTTTGCAGTGCAGCGATCGGACAAGGAAGAAGACGCCGGTCTTGACGCTGTTCGACGCCCCTCGACCTCGAGGCTCCAGACGCGGCACTACAGTGTACCACACACACAACACAGCGCGAGGAACGCGGTCGGCGGCGCGGCGAGGCTCATCCTTCTGCAAAATGGGGCGAGCAGTTCCAGTTCCGCACTGCAAGGCAAGGCAGGCAAGGAAGGCAAGCAGACGGCGCGCTCGCTGGAGCCCCGCGCACGCGCCGCCCTAGTGGAGCAGACTCTCTGCCTCTCTCTCTCTCTCTCTCTCTCTCTCTCTCTCTCTCTCTCTCTCTCTCTCTCTCTCTCTCTCTCTCTCTCTCTCTCTCTCTCTCTCTCTCTCTCTCTCTGTCTCTCACCCCAGCGGAACGCCCCACGAGTGCGAGAGAGACGGAGCGCCGCGGAGGGCCTCGCACTGCCTCGCACTGCCTCGCACTGCCTCGCACTGCCTCGCACTGCCTCGCACTGCCTCGCACTGCCTCGCACTGCCTCGCACTGCCTCGCACTGCCTCGCACTGCCTCGCACTGCCTCGCACTGCCTCGCACTGCCTCGCACTGCCTCGCACTGCCTCGCACTGCCTCGCACTGCCTCGCACTGCCTCGCACTGCCTCGCACTGCCTCGCACTGCCTCGCACTGCCTCGCACTGCCTCGCACTGCCTCGCACTGCCTCGCACTGCCTCGCACTGCCTCGCACTGCCTCGCACTGCCTCGCACTGCCTCGCACGGGGTCGCGGCCCCTGCATGGAAATCTATTCACTGGAGCGCGCAGCGAGAAGCGCCGGGAAGGAGAGGAGAGGCACACCGCAAAAAGGGGAGGGGGAGACAGAAAAATGAAACATTCACAAAATGTTTGAGAGCTCTTGTGAGGTGTGATAAGGGACGATAGGGAGACAAGCTCACTTACCCCACCCCACCCTACCTCACATCATCATCATCAACGCTGTTAGGCACGACTTGGACAAATTTGACAGACCACCACTTCAAGCAGACACAAAAACATTCAGACATGCCAAAAACACGTGGCAAACACGTACGTTTTGTTTGTTATTTTTTTCCCAGCGAGGCTAGCAGGCCTGCGAGGCCCTGTTCTGCGCGAAGCTCCGGGAAGTGGAGGCACCGGCCCCGCGTCGCGTTGCAGCAGGTTGCACCTTGTTGGTGCGGGCCGTGCCGCCCTGCCTGCCAGGACGACCCGTCCCGTCCCGGCGACACACTGTAAGTACGCTCGGCAAGCCGCCCTTCCCTGCTACACACGAGGAGCGAGAGAGACAGAGCGACGAAAGCGCTGCTCGGATCGAAGTGGCTTTGCAGCGGGTCAACAGCCCCCGAAACACGGCGGCAAAACGCGCGTCAGCATCGGCCGAGGCGTCCGCCGCGCCCCACGCGCCGCACGTGCACTGCGAAGGGGCGCGTCGTCGCTCTGTCTCTCTCGCACTCATGGGGCGTGCCGTCGGGGTGCGAGAGAGACAGAGCGGAGAAGACGACTCTTCGGAATCGAGCCCGCCGCTGCCGAAAACGCTTTTGCCGACGCCAGCACCGCCAGCAAGGCGAGGTCCAACGGCATGACGGCACCGGCACGATGAACGACAAAAAGAGAGACGACGAAAAGGGAGGTGACAAAAGAGAGAGAGAGAGAGAGAGAGCGCATCTTTTGTCGACGTCCTAATTCGGCGTCGCTCCCGGAGCGCGTGCCTCTAAATCCGCTCGGCGCTCGGCGGCAGCAGACTAATTCCGAGAGTCGGTTTCGTCCACTCTGTCTCTCTCGCGCTCATGGGGCGTCCCGTATAGGTGCCAGAGAGACAGAGCGACGAAAACGACTCTCGGAATCAGTCTGCAGGCGGTCTCAATTTCTCATGCGGCAAGGATGCGCCTCGCTCCTTCGTGCCGTGAAGGACGCGGCCGACGTCTGTAGCCCGCAACAACTTTTAAATTATCTGTGTTTTAATTTCCGTTTTTAGTTTTTTTTTTTAATGGTGTGAGAGTGGTTTTTATTCGTTTACTTTTTTTTTCACACGCGGCGAAAAAAGGTAAGGCATGTATTTTCGTTCGTAACTTCCAGCTCTTTAGGTCCCAGCTCCGGCGAAAATTTATTCGCCACATTGCCGCTTGGCGTTTGTTCGTTCGTTCACACGGAGAATAAGAAGACGAGGACTTGGCCGGTGCTGTATTCCTGCGGGTTACGATTTCCTGTCCCGGCCAAACGGGCTCATGACACCCCATCACTCCAGCAGCGCGCAGCGCCTCATGGCGCCGGCCAGCCGACGCGTACGGCCGCGCCGTGACTTACAGCAGACCGATTCCGAGAGTCGTTTTCGTCGCTCTGTCTCTCCCGCACCGATACGGGACGCCCCATGAGTGCAAGAGAGACAGAGCGACGAAAAGGACTCTCGGAATCAGTCTGCTGAGGCTGGCATAGACCCACCACTCAGTCTCTTCTTGTTTTCGGTATAGTAGAGCCGCGAAGCACCGTAAAAGAATCACGCACAGCACGCAACCTCCTCCACGCTAGCGCCATTCCACGCTACCCACGGCAACCGCACGCCGGGACGAACGCCGAACCAGTCAATTACGGTTTCAAACGAATAACAAGAAATGCGGGTGAGACGATGACGACTAGCTAAAGAGATTGGCGGCGGTGATGTCATGCCGCGGCCCGCGACGCGCGGCGCGGCCATGATGTGACGTCATCCGCACAAATTCAGGGAGGTTTCCGCGCCATTTTCGGAACTCGGTGCTTGGTGCTGATTGCCTCGGCGGGTACTACTACGACTCCACCGGGAGGATCATCGTAATGAATGCCCAGCACGCCTGGCTCCGCTCTGTCTCTCTCGCACCCCTACGGGCCGCCCCGCGAGTGCGACAGAGACAGAACCTCCGGCATCGGACGGCACAACGCCAGCCGCTCGACGGGTTCTGGCGGGACCCGGGGCCGCCGCTCGCTCGCGCTCCGTCTCCTCCACTATAGACTTCATTCCGAGCGTGAGTGCGAGAGAGACAGAGTGCGGCGGCAATGGCAAGTCAGTTTATGAGAGGCGACCGCATCGCACACATGTGAGCGAGCACTCCTTTCGGTGCGATCCTCACCGCAAAGTGCCTGGCGAGGCTGGCGAGGCTGGCGAGGCAGAATCCAGGCCTGACCTGCGAGATTAACAAACCGTGGTCGCGAGCGTGGAGCGCGCCTAATGGCAACGCTCTGTCTCTCTCGCTCCCCTGCGGAACCTGCGGGACGCCCCGGGGGTGCGACAGAGACAGCGACCAGGCCGCTGCAGCGGAGCAGCGGTGCCAGCACGTGTGCCAAAACAACCAGTGCGGTCTTGCGATAAGGGTGTGGTGACCCACTGGCGTGCCCAAGGCATGACAGACCGCCCCCCTCCCCCTCCCCCGTGAGGTGACATGTCAGTGGAGTTCTAGCCGAGGGGAGCGGCGAGGGAGGGTTCTGGTTCTGACGTGCACGTTGCCGTACACTCCACACAGCAATGAAAATGCAGAGGAGAGTACGCCAAACTTTGTGCCAAGCGCGGATCCAGAGGGGAGCAGGACAAAAGGACAATCTAGGCCAGCGGTTCCAACCTTGGGGTCGCGACCCCTGGGGTCGCGAAAAAATTTCGAAGGGTCGCGGCGAGGTGGTTGGGGTCGCCTGGGGTCGCAGCTGTTTCCCGGCCGGCAGAATTGTTCAAAAGGTCGAAAATGCCTTTGTAAACTCGTGTTTTAGGCCGACTTTAAGCAGCAACTGCGTCTGATCCGAGGCGGTATTTTGTCCTCCCTCAGCGGGCATTTGGTCTTTGGACCTTCCTTTAGCATGCCTTTGTTACGGAGTGCGATTATCGGCCTTAGTTTGGGAGCATAATTGGCTCAAAATTGATGAAAACGGTCAAAAATGCCTTTAAAGTCGGTTTTGCTCAACTTTGAGAAAATACTGCACCCAAACTAAGGCAGATAATCGCACTCCGTAACAAAGGCATGTTAAAGGAAGGTCCAAAGACCAAATGCCCGTTGAGGGAGGACGATATACCGCCTCGGATCAGACGCAAAGGCTGCTTAAAGTCGGCCCAAAACACGATATTTCAAAGACATTTGTGGCCGTTTTGATCAACTTTGTGGCAATACTGCTCCCAAACTAAGGCAGATAATCGCACTCCGTAACAAAGGTATGCTAAAGGAAGGTCCAAAGACCAAATGCCCGTTGAGGGAGGACGAAATACCGCCTCGGATCAAACGCAGTGGCTGCTTAAAGTCGGCCCAAAACACGATTTTTCAAAGACCCGCCACTGACTTGTGCACGCCAGTGTAGAGTTCATAACTATGCCAACTGCTTTGATTCAGGCATTTACAGCACGGACAACCTGACAGTTATAAATTTGTCATGATAAAGCCATGACTACCTGGCTTACTAATGCACGCAAAGTTGGTATAGTATTTATGGCCGACAATGAAAACGCCAATGCAGCAAACTGCAAAGGTGAGTAAAGAGTAAGTAGGGCGCACGCGCACCCTCCGCGGCAGGCGCCAAGCCAGGTACAAAGAGAGAGAGAAAGAGAGAGAATGAGAGGGAGGGAGAGAGACAGACACTCACCTGCAGGGTAGGCCGCGAGCGACGTCACGCATAGCAGCAGCACCACGGCGACCGCAGGTGCCCTCATCGTCCCGGGCGCACCGCGGCCTTCTTGGCGGCCTTCCTGGCCTTCTTGGCCTGCTCGAGCTGCTCGAGGCGCGCACACGGCCGTCGCGCACACGGCATGGCCGCCCGCAGGGCCTCGTAGTCCAGGGCGGGCGGAGTGGGCGAGCGAAGCGCGAAGCTAGCACTCGCGGCTGCCTCGGGCCTCTGGCCGTGTCCCGAAGCTCGACAGAACCGAGAGCCGAAGACGAATCACATTTTGCACCACACCGGCGAAGCGTGGAGAAGCCGCACTAACAACAAATACTTCGACTCTTTTTCCTCCTTGGTCGCTCGCTTCGGCGAAACTGTCGGCCACTACACTGACACACGCGCACAATCCATTAATCCATTGGGCGGCGGCGGGGTGTTGTTGGGTTTCTCTTGATGGCTGGCGCAGGCGGTAATCCAAGAACACGCTCACTCTCTCACTTACTCACTCACACACACGCAGACACGCGGGCAAGACACGCGGGCAAGACACGCGGGCAAGACACGCGTGCGTGCTCGCTGCTGCCCGGCGCCAACGGGGGCCCGGGCCCCAAAACACGTCTCGGACGCGGCGCGCGCTCCGGTACACTCCGTCCTCGCTGCGGCACAAGTCGCGACTGGCGGCCCGCCGGTCGGAGTCGTGTTGCGCTCCCCTCCACCCCACCTGTAGCGCGCCAGCCGAGCCAGCCGCCACGCCGGAGCGCCCCGCCCCGCCCCGCCCCGCCCCGCCCCGCCCCGCCCCGCCGCGGTCGAGACGGCCCCGGCGGACGCAGCCGCGAAGTGCACCTCCACGATGACGACGACGACGACGAGCACGACGCGACGCTGCTGCTGCTGCTGCTGGCGCAACGGGACGGAGAGGCTCTTTCGGACGGTCCTTGGCCAACCACTCGTGACACTCCGGTCCAGGGATTAGAGATTAAACGGCACCGGGTCGAAAAAGTTTTCGGCGACGTGGGGATTCGAACGCTGGCCTCCTACAACACCTCGGAAACTAACGTCTCTTTCAGTGATCCCCTGTAGGTGCGAGAGAGAGACAGGGCGACGAAAACGACTCTCGGAATCAGTCTGCACGCAGACAGGCACTCCGGCACTCCGCGCACGACGGCGTCGGAGGGCGGCACGGACGCGGCGGGTAAAACCGTGAATGGATGGCACCGCGGCACGGTGGGTACGATGTGTGCCGCTGCGCCCGCCGCTCTACTTGGCACGGCGCAGCCGCCGGGGGCGTGGCGGGCGGGGCGGGGCGGGGCGGGGCGGGGTGTGGCGGTGCGGGGGCGTCGTGTTTATGATCGATGGTGGGAGCCGCTGGGCTGCTAAGTGGCCCGTTATTTGCATGCGGATTGCGCGTCGCGTCTTCCTCGCATTGTTTGGAGTCTGCGCGGGGCGGGGCGGGGCGGGGCGGGGCGGGGCGGGGCGGGGCGGGGTGGGTCTTTGCCGCGCTGCAGCTGGACTGCCGCGTCCCTTGCGACACGGCCGCCGGCACCCACTCGCACTTCTCCTCCTCCTCCTCGCCACTCGGCTCCTCGTATTGTCGGACGGTTTCCAAACTATTATATCGTACCGCCGGCCGGGGCAGTGCCGGACAACAGGTCGGGTCGTCATGGTCGTCGTCATGGCAACGGGACGGGCAGGGCGCGGCGCCAATGCGGTGCAGATTGGCCCAACCGTGATGCTGCAAGGCGTGCCGGGGGAACAATGCTGCTATGAGGACGGCCCTCCGGGAACACCACATTCTCACTCACACACTCACTCACACATTTCGCCCATTCGAACCGCGATCCGGCTGAGTAATGCGAAGTACTTCGACAGCCCGCGTCACGAAGTGCAGATAGCCGCACGACGGGGACGTGACGACGTGACGTGACGACGTGACGCATGGCCGCGTCGTGTCAGGCGACTCCGAGGGTCGCTCTGTCTCTCTCGCACCCGTACGGGACGCCGCGTGAGTGCGAGAGAGACAGAGCGACGAAAACGACCCTCTGAATCAGTCTGCAGGCCGCGTTCGAGACGGCCCGCTCCGCCCTCGGCATGGCGTGGTTGGTTCCTTTGGTTGCCCGAGTGCTGCAACGTCGTGCAGTGTAGGAGGGCCGCGGCGCTTCGAACGCGCCCCGCGTGGCGCCGCGAGTAGTGATTTAAAAATACCGTAATTTATTCAATCTTACGGTAAAATACGTTTTAAACCGTAAAATACGTAATTTATTCCGTAATTTTCGTATTTTTCCCTAAATGGCCAGGAACATACGAAATTTGTATATTTTGACCTTTCTGACGCACAATTGAATTACTGCTGCCGTACTGTCCCCTGCTGCACTGTCTGAGTGAAATTGGAGGGTGGGCTTACACACGGAACACCTCTAGCACCCCTCGTGCAAATTTCACAGAATCCCGTGATTTTTTAAAATCGAATTCTAGGAGGAAAAATTCTGATTCATCTTCTGATTTCTGATTGTCAGTTAAAAATTTTTTTACTGACTAGCGCGGCAAAAAATTTTCTGAGTGTGTCATCAGGAATTTCCTGATAGGAATATTTCCGATAGCCAAAAAAACCCTTGTCTGATGGGTTTTTCTAGTTTTTGTAAAAAAGTAGAAAAGAGCACCAGGTAATGTTGATGGTGCAAAAATGAAGCTTTGATGGCTATTTTAATTTTATGGACATCAATCTTTTTTGATATGCCTAATCACGAGCTCCCAAAAATCGGACTCAAGATTTGGATCGGGTACAAGTTTCACCCCCGCCCCCTTCCCTACTCAGGGGTTTTTCCCCTTAGCTATCCCAACTCCCACCAGCTCCACCCCGAACGATTTTAAGACAAAAGAAGAGTCTGTAATCATAGGATTGTTGTGCCATTAATATGGATTGCTGCCATTTAAGGGGAGGTTCTGGTGAAAATGCTATTTTCTCCTAAATAGGTCCCACTGTGAAAATTAGTTAAAAATTGATGTTTACCAAGTAATTAATAAAAATTTCACTGGGACTCACATTCTATGCCCTGAACCCAGTCGAAGAGTCTTTTGAGCCTATTTTTGGGGTAACTTTAAAAATCTTCTTGCGCATACTATTTGGTAAAAGGTTGGCCTTGACATTTTTCACTTCTTCGATTCATTTTTAAAAGATGTCGGCATGCACAACTCAAACTGTAAATAACATTTTTATTCGCAAGCTTTCTAACCAAGCATTTCACTATAATTGATCAAAAATGTACAAAATTGACAAATTTTAGGGACTTTTCAGCTTAAAAAGCTTACAGTTAATAATATAATGGGAATTTTGAGCTATGCATGCCGGAATTTTTTGAAAATGAATCGAAGAAGTGAAAAATGTCAAGGTCAACCTTTTACGACAAAATAGTATGCGCAAGGAGATTTTTTAAGATACAGCCAAAATAGGCTCAAAAAGACTCTTCGGCTGGGTTCAGAGCCTGGCATGTGCCTTCAAAAGTCAAATTTTAGTCTCCTAAAAGAAAGATTTTAAATTCCGAACAAATTTTGACAGTGGAATCCATTTGGAAAATAGCAAGATTTTCACCAGAACCTCCCCTTAACTTAAACACGAATTTCGGGAAAAATACGAATTTTACGGGGGCCGTTTATTACTTAGGTATTTTACGTAAAATACGCTCGTATTTTACGCGTATTTTACAGGGACTAAAATCACTAGCCGCGAGGCTGGGGCTGCAGGCTGGGGCCCCGGGCCTGGCTCTACCTGGCTCCGGGTGACACCGCCGGATAATCGGCTTACGACTCGCGGCGGCAACTCCGCGGCAACTCCGGCTGCTCCGGGATTGAGACGTTAATTAATAACCGAACCGCTTCGGAGGCGGGGCGAGGTGAGGTGAGGTGAGGTGGGGTGAGGCGGGGCGTGGCGGGTGGACCGGCAAGAAGCTCGTTACGGCGACACCGACCAGGCAGCTCCTTTTTACTAAATGTTATTCCCCTTAATTGCGTTTGTTGTTGGCCGTAAAGTAATGGGTATCGCATGAAGGGGAATGCCTGCGGCCTGCGGATTGGATTGGATGGCCAACCGGCAGACTCACTCCGAGAGTCGTCGTCCTGTCTCTCTCGCACCCAGACGGGACGCCCCATGAGTGCGAGAGAGACAGCGACGAAAACGACTCTCGGACTCAGCCTGCTGCTCGCCGAGGCCGGCGCGCCGGTCGCCGCACCGACGCACCGCGCGGCGGCGGTCCTGCAGGACTTTGGAGCCGGCGGCTTGGACGGCCACGCCGGGGCCGGGATGGCGAGATGGCGAGATGAGCACTTGCCGATAAAAATAACGCGAACGGCGACCAATGGCGTGCCGGGGCGTCATTGCCGCTTTCGTGCTTTCTCAGAAGACGCGGAACCAACCGCCTCGCGGTGCTAGCTGCCCGGCGCGTCTTCCTGCTGCTCGCCATGCTCGTCCGCGTTGCCGAGAGCGTCCACCGAGAGCCGTCGCTCTGGCTCTCTCGCACCTGACGGGGCGCCTCATGAGTACGAGAGAGGCAGAGAGAGACTCTCGGAATGAGTCCGCAGCGCGTCCATCGGGCGGCACTAGGCGGGGCGGGGGCGGCACGGTGCGCTCCGTACCAACGAGAGCGAGGAGAGTAGCACGAGCAGCACGCCCGGGCGGAGAGCACGCCGCCTTCGGCCTGCCTCGGCCTCGCCTCGCCTTTCCAATGCGCTCCCGAACTGAGCCTTATCATCCGCGCCCCGTGGCCGCGTGGCCGCCGTGCGCAGCGTGCCCGAGAAGGGCGGCCGGACGGAGAAGAGAAACCAGCAAAAGGATGGCGCAGTTCGCTCTGTCTCTCTCGCACTCCTGCGGGACGCCCCGTGAGTGCGACGGAGACAGAGACAGGCGGCTGCAGTAGCAAGCAGTAGCGCACGTGTTCGTTCGGACTGACCACTGCGAGACGCGGCGAGACGACTCGCGGATCGCGGCGCGCTCTCTCTCTCTCTCTCTCTCTCTTTTCCCCCTCCTCTCCTCCTCTCTCTCCCCTCTCTTCTCTCTCTCTCGCACTCCTCCGGAAGACGCCTTGAATGCGAGGGAGACAGAGCGATGCGGCTCAAAATCATCCTGCAGGCAGCCTCGCTGGAGTGGAGCAGCTCGCTGGAGCCCAATGGCTCAATCTCGCAGCCTTCCAGCATGCTTCCAGCCGGCCTGCCAAGGGCCCCTCAGGCTGCCTCAGGCCCCCGGGATATAAGTGTAATTCGTCTGTTTTACGAGAGAGAGACTAGCACTGCAGCCACTACAGCGGCGGCCCCGCGCCGCGCAGCGCCCCGCCGGGCTGGAGGGCGGTCGTTTGTCACCGGCAAATGGTGGTTCATCAGCTGCGCGTCCTTCTCGTCCTCACGCTGTCCGAGAGCACGAAAGCACCGAAAGCCCGCTTTCCTTCTCGGCTTTCAGTTGGGAGCGCCTCCGGGCGACGCATTGGCGGTACACTGCGAGGCGAGGCGGGGCGTGGCGTGGCGTGGGAGAGAAACGAAACACACCCGGAGGCACTGCAAGCACTGCAAGCGCACTGCCTTCTGCTCGTGTCCCTGTTTCCCTGAACACGCCGATCCCAAAAAGTCGTTTCGTCACTCTGTCTCTCTCGCACCCATGGGGCGTCCCGTGGGGGTGCGAGAGAGACAGAGCGACTTAGCACGCCGCTGTTTCTCGCGGGATATTGCAGCTTGCAGCTCGCGGTCCGCGTTTGACGGCTGCCTCGCTGGCGGAGCCGCGGAGCTCCGACTGCACCGCGCGTCCAGCCGCGGCGGCCAGGGTGACGTCATCCGCCTCACTGGCAGTGCTGGCAGTCGTGGATGCAAATACGCCAACGCCTTTTCGCAGATGGCACAGAAGTACGAAGGTGTCGTAAGAAGCGTCGCCAGCGGGAAACAAGAGGCAGTCTTGAAAAATGTTCACCAGCTGCCGCGTTTGCGACAGCGCGGCTGTTTCCAATCATCAGAGATTTTGCATTTATGTACTTTAGGTGTCAGTCTGGTCTTGAAGTAGCTTGCGCCACAAACGATACTCTACTTTTCGGGTCCAAACTCCGACTCAGAGGTGAGAAAAGTGACCCGAAACGGACCCGAACAGACCCGCTGCTGAGGAGACCCGATCCGATCCGACCCGCCTGGATCCGATCCGCACCGCAGCGGCCTGACCCGCTCATCCGCCGCCGCTCCGTAGGCGCCGCTGCGCTAGCCGGCCGGGCGGTGGAACGACACCAGCCAGAGCCATGCCGTTTTGGCGGCTTTCTAACTGCCAAACTGCCGTAAACGCGGTAGTGATGTCATCCTGAGACCATTATCTGTCTTTGCGTACACTTAGTTTGCATTTTGGTGCCGAATAAAATATTACCGCCGGCTGGTGTTGAACCTCTCTCTTTTCGGGCGCATTGAAGTCAGCCCGCCAGGCCGCCCGGGCTCGGCGACGCAGCGGCGGCTGCGTGCGGAAAGTGTTCGCACGAGGAGACAGCCCGACTGGCGGATGGAGGCGGGTCAAAGCGGGTCTCTTTTCTCACCTCTGCTCCGACTGAGTGGTCATCTGCCCTGCATTTCAACACATGGCGCCATAGGAAAGTCATACGGTACAGTGCTTCCCGAGCATGTTTCATTGAGCAGAGAACACGCTGGCCAGTTCGGCGCCGCCCGCGGTACAGCGCTGGCAGCCAGGACGCCGACACGTCACTGGTTCCGCGTTGTTTACGGCCGGTCCCTTGAGAGGCCTGGGCTGGCCTGGGCTGGCCTGGGCGTGTGCTATTGTTCCGTTCCGCCCCAGCGATCGCATCGGACGAACCGCGGCCCGCCATGGCCCGCCACGCGGGGACGGCCGGGCCGGGCGGCATCGACACGGACACCACCACGCCCTCCGCGCACCTGTGAGCGCGCTCCGCTGCCAACGTTCGGGTCGTCGGCGCGGTGGTCACGTCACAGCCCCGCCGACCTCATGGGCCTCATGGCCCTGATGCCGCGCCAGGGCGTGGTGCCGGGTGTCCGCAGCGGCGGCTCGTAGACGCGGCCCTGCGGCGGGCCGCGCGGCACGGGCTCCACGCCGTTCCAGGTAGGCGCCACGCAGCGCAGGTAGTCGCGGAGTTCGGCGTGCAGCTCGGCGTTCTCGTGCCTCAGCCGCGCCACGCTGTCCTGCAGTTGGCGGCGGCTCACCTCCGCGGCGCCCGCCCGCGACCAGAAGGACACCAGGTCCTCCAGTGTGCGCACGGCCTGCGCGACCAGGACCAGGGTTTCGCTCAGGGGGAAACCTTCCGTTTGCGCCACGCTTCGTTCTGGTTCTCACCTCCTCCATCTGGTCGGCTTCCTCTTCCAGCAGCTTGACGGCGTCCTCGGGGGACGGCCTCCCCGCCGGACGGTCGGCTGGTTTCCCAACCTCGCCGTCATCGCCGCCGTCGCCGCCGTCGGCGTCCCCGACCTGCGCCGCCAGGTCGTCGCCCTGGCTCGTGAAGCAGGTGTGGCTGCCGTCCGGCTGCACGTCCGCGGGGGTCCCCATCGACCCCGTCTTGGCGGGGGACTCGTCGTCCTTCACGGGGGACTTGGCCAGCACGGCGTCGACGTCGCCCCAGGGCGCCACGAGTCCCTTCGCCCAGAACTCTTCCTGCCAGTCGTCGCCTGGAAGTGCCAAATCATGGTCAGGGCGCCACCGGATTGCTCCAGTATATTTGTACAGTTTAAATTCAGCATTGGTGTTGTACCCCCGTCCTCCGGGTAGGCCTGGCGTTCGTGGTCCGCCTCCAGGGTGTTGCAGAGGCACGCCATGGTGAGCACCTTCTCGCCGCGCGTCGCGATCTCCTGCAGGCGCTGTAGGGTCTCCTCGGCCAGCACCACCATGTGGCTCATCTGGCGGCGGTCGTGCTGCCGCTGGGCGTCCATGGCGTCGCGCAGGCTCAGGTACGCGGCCCGGAACTCGTCGCGCTCGTGGCGCAGCGCGCGCAGGTCGGCCCCGTTGTCGTCGTCGCAGTCCCACGCGCGCACCAGCTCCACGCCCTCCTCGATCTGGCGCTGCATCGCATGCGATGCGAGAACAGTCACGACTAACACTCTGGGACAGAGCGACGAAAACGGCTCTCGGGATCAGTCTGCCGGCCCTACGTGCAGCAGGCGGGTGCGGCGCTTCTGCTCCGCGACCACGCGGTACGTGGCCTCCTCCTTGGCGCGCAGCCTGGCCACGGCGGCGCGCCGCTCGGCGTGGCGCTGCTGGTGCTGCTCCAGGGTTCGGTCCAGCTCCGCCCAGTGCTGCTCCAGGGAGGCTTCGAGGCGCGTCTGCATCACCTGGAACAGCTCGGCGTGCTGCGGAGCCGGCGGCGGCGGCAGCACGCCGTCGAGGGGTAGTCCAGGACCAGTCCACGACGCCGAGGTGGTGCGACCCGTTGCCTCACGCCGCCTTTGTGCCGTTTGATTGTTTATCTGATGGCGCGCCGTGCACGCAGTGCAGTGCACAGTGCGGTGCCGCGGCGCCATGGCGGCGCGAAGGGGGTCAACGAGTGCCGCGCCACCTACGTGTCGAAACTACGACGACGACGCCTGCAGTGCAAATGCGAACTAATGCACACTTTTGCCGCGGCCCGATCTGCACTCTGCACTCGGTCGACGACTCGGTGGCGCTGCTGCCTAGCCGCGGCCACGTCCATTCCGGACAGTGCTTTCGTCGTTCTGTCTCGCTCGCACTCGCGGGCGCGAGGGTGCGCCCGCAAGGGTGCGAGAGAGACAGAGCGACGAAGCGGTGTTCGGAATGAACCCGCTGGCGGGGTTGCTGGAACTGGTTTGCCAGCGGCGCGGCGGGCGCGGCGCGGAGACCGGCATTGCCACACTGTATGACTGGAGAGGCTTCCCACCTTGTCCGTCTCGTCGTCCACCTTGGCGGTGGTGTCCACGCGCCGCTGCTTCTTCTCGGCGTCCATCCTCTCCGCCATGGCGAACAGCACCACCTGCAGGTGCTCGGTGTCGTGGTGCTGGCGCTCCTCGATCTGGGTCTTCTGCTCGAGCCGCGCCGCGCCCAGGTCGGCCAGCGTCCGGCGGTACCAGGCCGAGGCGGACTCCATCTGTCTGTGGAAGAAGTCTGCGCGAGTGTCCTGGGGGCGTCCTGGGGGCGTCCTAGGGGGGCGTCCTTCGCGCACCGCAGCCATCCCGAGCGTACCGAGCAGCTTGTCCACGACCTCGACGTGGTGCTGCAGGTTGGTGTCGTACTGGTCGTTGGCGAAGTCTAGCGCCTCACGGAGTTCATCGATCATAGCCCTCTTCATGTCCATGAGGCGCTCGGAGCGCAGCCGCAGGGCCTGCACCAGCAGACTGAGTCGTTTTCGTCGCTCTATCTCTCTCGCACCTTTAAGAAACGCCGCATGAGTGCGAGAGAGACAGAGCGACGACGCTCGGAATCGGTCTGCAGGCGCCAGAGGTCGGCCATCGCTCACAGCGCCGCCCGTGACGACCCCCGCCGCGGCGGACGCCGAGACCCTCACCAAGAAGTCGTCCTGCAGCTGCGGGGCGCGCAGGCGGCGCAGGATGCTCCTCCACTTGCTCTTGATGGTGGCGGCGTTCACCTCGGTGGCCTTCGTCTCCCTGTCCAGCCGGTCCTGGCCGCAACGAGCGCATCATCAGTTCGCAGTGTCGCGGTTCGCGCCACGGCCGCGACGCCAGCCAATGCCAACCTTTTTCGCCTGGATCTCTTTTTGAATGCGGCGCAGGCGGGCCGCCTCCCTGCGCGCCTTCTTCCTGGCCTTGCGCTCCTCCTTCGAGAGCTTGGCCTTCGGCTTGCCCACCATGATGGCGACGCCGAGGGCCGCGGACTCGGCGGCACCTCGCGCTGCTCGCGCTGCGAGTGCTGACCGGCCGACTGCTGCCAACCCAGCGGCACAATAATGCGCCAGCCCGGGGAGCAGCAACAGGAGCAACAGTCGCTTTCAAATTATGTCCACCAGTGTGCTCGCTGCTCCGCTTCAATGGTCCGCCTTCTCGCGCGCGCCCGGCCCGGCCTGCCCGGCTTGCCCAACCCCCGTGTGTTTCTGGATCTGCCGACTGACTCCGAAAGGATCGCTTCGCCGCTCCGTCTCTCTCGCCCTCGCGGGGCGTCCCGTAGGGGTGCGAGAGAGACAGAGCGGGGCATCAGGGGTCGAATATAATGTCGCGACCAGCGCTGGTGCTCGGACTCTCGGACGACAAACGACTCATATGTGCAGAATGCGCAACGGGCGTGCAACAACGCGCTGCGGCACTGTGCAACGCGGCGCCGCCAAGCCAAGTGCATGCTGGCGCGCTGGCGCGGTCACTCCGGTCACATTCCTGCCCCGGCCGCGGCAAGAAGCGCCGTCTTGAACGTACCCGAGTCCGTTCGGCGAAAAGCCGCGGCGGCGGCTAGAGAAAGCCCTGCGCGGCCGCGACGCGACGCGAGGCCTTCACAGCGAAGGGCCTTTACAGTGACGTGGACATTGTTTATGGCATAAAAACGCGAGTAATGCCCAAGTCCGAGTCTTGCTCAATAATTAATGGGGAGGACGCGCTCGCTGAGTCGTTTCGTCTCTGTCGCACTCATGAGGCTCTCCATAGAGGTGCGAGAGAGACAGAGCGACGAGCTGCTCTCCTGAAGCGCTCGGCAGCGCTCTCGGCGCACTCGGCGCGGCGCGGTGCCGCGGAGGACAAACACTGCATTTATGGAAGCCTTCGGCCAAAGAGTCGCGGAGAGCTAGCGCGGCTTGCGCGGCCAGCGCGTTGCGCGCGGCAAGGTCCGCTGTGCCGCGAGAAGAAGAATGCCGCAATCCAATCGAGAGGCGCTGCACTGCAAGGAGCGCCGAGCCTGGACCACGCCGACAAGGCCTGCCTGCATGACCGAGGGCACGTCGTCTCCCTCGCACCCCAGCGGCATGCCCCACGGGTGCGAGAGAGACAGAGCGACGAAACCTCAGCTGTTTGCGAAAATGCGCCGAAGCAGCACCACACACACGACAAGGAGGTCATCACCCTCGCACTTTCCCCGGCCAAAGGCAACCTGGATTCGGCACGCCACCGCCACACTGCCACACACCTCGCCGCCGTGGGGGCCGCGGGGGCGGAGGGCCTCCACGGACCCACGCTGCGGTCGCCGCCGGGATGGGGCCCTGCAGGCTGATTTCGAAGAGACGCCCCGTCGCCCTGTCCCTGTCGCACTGGTGGGACGCCCCGTGGGGCCCGTAGGGGTGCGAGAGAGACACGCCACTCCTTGGAATCGCTCGGCGACTTGCCGCCGCACGCCCATTTGTGGGGGCGCTAAATTGTCCGGCGCGGTGGCGGCGACGTGGCGGCGGCGAACCACCGCGCTCCCAGCATGGAAACTCAATCTCAAGGGCCTACACCGCCAGCAGCAGGCCCAGTCCGAACGGTGCTTTCGTCGCTCTGTCTCTCTCGTGGGGCGTTCCGCAGGGGTGCGAGTGGGACAGAGTTCTGTAGTTCGGAATCAGCCTGTGCTGCATGCCGCGGCGTGCACGCCGAGGGAGAGTGGGTGCGCGATGCACGACATGGTCGATGGCTTTCGGCGTGTAGTCGGGGCGGCGGTGCGGGATTCACTGCTGTGTCCAGCCTGTCCAGCCGTCGCACGGAGCGGACGGGACGGGGCTCTGAAGAATTGACCGTAGTGCTACAGAAGCTCCCGCCGCTCCGCTAGGCCCCGCCACGCCCCGCCGCGCCCCGCCGCGCCCCGTGCCGCGGCCGCTGCCTTTCACTTTCAGCCGTGCCGTGCCGCGCCGTGGCTCAGCCATATGGACGTTGTGCCCGCGCCGCTCTTCAGATAAGCCGCGGTTAAGTGCGTGTGTGTGGTCCCCTGAGTGTCGTCCATTGTGCATCCCGTGTGTGTGTGAGTGAGAGTGTGAGCGTGTGTTCCGCGTGCCGCTGAGCCAATCAGCTGTTCTCCCCGCGCGCGAGGCCCCAGCGCTCCAGCTTGTAGGTTAGGTCGGCCGTGCCGCCGTGTCGGGTCAGGCTGATGCGCGCCGCGTGGCCCTGGCCGGCGCCGTGCTAGCGGACTGCTAGTGGTCTTCCCCGCCCGGCCGCACGATGGACGACACCCTCCGCGTCGGCGTCCCTGCCGCCGTCGCCTCCTACGGCGCGGCCGAGGCGTCGGAGCATGGCGATGAAGAGCACGCCAGCCCCGGCTGGAGGTTCTGGCGGCGCCGGCGCTACGTGGTGGCGTCCATGGCCTTCTTGGGCTTCTTCAACGTGTACGCGCTGCGCGTCAACCTGAGCGTCGCCATCGTGGCCATGACGGCGGCCTCCAACGCCACCCTCGGCAACGGCACCACCGTGCAGGTGATCACCGGTACCGTGGCACTGGTAAAGCAGCGTCGCGAAAATGTAAAGCTCGAAAATGTAAAGCTCCGCTTCGATGGTCCTCAGGTTCCAGCCGAGTTCGACTGGGACTCCAAGACGCAGGGCCTCATCCTCAGCTCCTTCTTCTACGGCTACCTGGTGACGCAGGTGCCGGGGGGCTGGCTGGCGGCGCGCGTGGGCGGCAGCCGCGTGTACGGCGTGGGTCTGGCGGCCACAGCCTTCCTCACCATCCTCACCCCGCCGCTGGCCAGGGCGGGCACCGGCTGGCTCGTCGCCGTCAGGGTCGTCGAGGGCCTCTTCGAGGTGAGAGCGCGGACGCGGACATGCGCGGCTCCTGGATCCGCATGCGGTGGTGGGTCGGGCGAGCGCCTTACGACGGCGGGGTAGGCAGCCGTGCCGCCCGGCTGCGCTGCGGGAGTGCCTACCTAGCCAGGCTGGCCGGCTGGCTGCGCTGGCCAGGCCAGGGCGATGACTTGCTCGAGGAACAGGAAGCGCGGAAGTGGCCGCTGCGCTGCTGCACTGCTCGCTCCATTGGCGGGATGGTGACGGTGTCGGGATGATTAGGCCCGTCCGGTCCGGCCCGCCACCGCGCCGCCACCGCGACGTCGTCCCGTCCGGCGGCCGGCTAATTCCGATTGGTTCTGCTTGCTCTCGCTTTGATGGTGCGGTGGCGCCACCGCCAATGCAACCTCATCGCCGCTTTCAAAGTCCGCGGCGGGATGACTTTTGGAGCGACGCTGGAAGCTGGAAGTGGCCAGCGCGCTGATTTCCAAGAGTTGCTTCGCCGCTCCGTCTCTCTCGCGCCCTTACGGAGCGCGACGAAAGCACCGTTCGGAATCAGCCTGCAGACTGATTCCGAGAGTCGCTGTCGTCGCTCTGTCTCTCTCGCACTTATTAAGCGTCTCGAATAAATGCGAGAGACAGAGCGACGAAAACGATTCTCGGAATCAGCCTGCAGCAAACTCGTCCTGTGCTGCAGGGGGTGACGTACCCCTGCATCCACGCCGTGTGGGCGCGCTGGGCGCCCCCCGCCGAGCGCTCCCGCCTGGCCACCATCGCCTTCTCGGGGAGCTACGCGGGCACCGTGGTGTCCCTGCCCCTGTGCGGCGTCATCGCGGCGCGGCTGGGGTGGCCGGCCATCTTCTACATTTTCGGTGAGCCTCCGCTAGCCTCCGCCACCAGCCGACCGATTCCGAGAGTCGTTTACGTCGCTGTCTCTCTCGCGTCTGTACGGCACGCCTCATGAGTGCGAAAGAGACAGAGCGACGATAACGACTCTCGGAATCAGTCTGCAGATCCGATACCGCCTCTGGATGAATACGCTCGTGCTTTGTTTTCACTATGATTCTGTTTGAAGGCGTTCTCGGTCTGGTGTGGTACGCCTTCTGGCTGTACATCGTCAAGGAGAACCCAGCGGACGACCCCCACATCTCGCGCGGCGAGCTCCGCTACCTCCAGAAGACCCTGGCGTCTGTTCCGGACGCGAAGGTAGACTCGAAATCCAGCACTTGGTCACAGCCCGCCCAGGCAGCAAGCGTTACACAGTGGGCCAGAAGACCGGTGGAGGCGGTCGAAACTCTAGACGCGTTTTGAGCCCCAGGTCGCTAAGCAGGACTTGAACCGAACGTGTGACCCCACCAATGGATTGCTCGTTCGGAGAGTTCGCCTACTGTGCGTTAGGCGCGCCACTCCACACGCTCCGCGCGTTCATGTCTCCTCCACAGATGGCGAGCCAGCCATGGGGCAGCTTCCTGACGTCGGCTCCGGTCTGGGCCATCGTGGCGGCGCACTTCAGCGAGAACTGGGGGTTCTACACTCTGCTCACCCAGCTGCCCACCTTCATGCGGGGTGAGTGGTCCGAGCGTGGAGTCCACCCAAGCCCCTGCTGGTTCTTTCTAATGAAATTGGCCATGTTTGCCCCCCCAGACGTGCTGCACGTCCAAATCGAGCAGTCCGGGGTGCTGTCCGCGCTGCCGTACGTCTGCATGTCCGTCATCCTGCAGGCCGCGGGCCACTTCGCCGATTGGCTGCGCGCCGGGAGGATGTCCACGACGGCGGCAAGTCCACTCACCTTTCTTCCTCTTTCTTTCTCTCCTGGAAACAAAGTCGGTCACGCTCTGTTGGCAGGTGCGGAAGCTGTTCAACTGCGGCGCCTTCCTCAGCCAGACCGTGTTCATGATGGTGGCGGCCTACGCGACCTCCGCCTGGGCCATCGTACTGTGCATCACCGTCGCCGTGGGGCTCGGCGGTTTCGCGTGGTCCGCCTTCAGGTGTGTTGTCCTGGTCGGACACTGGTGTCGCACCTGTCGCACCTACCGAGCCTACACCACAAATTGCCGATCCGATAGGCGCCTGTCACACAAACGCACACGGGTTGAAACTGGATCGTTGGACATTGAATAAGGGTTCCTTCTCATTTTTCTTTTTTGTCATTTTTGTTTTTGGTGCGCAGTGTCAACCACTTGGACATCGCTCCTCAGTATGCAAGCATCCTCATGGGAATTTCAAACACTGTGGCAACTCTACCGGGTATGATAAGTCCCCACATAACTGGTTACATTGTTCAGGACAAGGTAAGATTATCAGATACAACTTGGAGTGAGAGTCATCAAGATCATCACTCTCAATGAACTTTTCTTTTCTTCCAGACACCATCTCAGTGGAGGACCGTTTTCATGATAAGCAGTTCCATTTACTTGGCAGGGGCCTTGATCTATGGCATTTTTGCATCTGGGGAACGCCAGCCTTGGGCAGATGACACACCAAGTAATAAGTCAACTTTCAACAAGAAACCCGGAACCCGCACTCGTGGCCACACCAACGAAGCTCTAGAGCTCGGCCATGATGACTGAATAGGTTTAAGTAAAAGTCAAATAGGTAAAAAAGCTTGTGTCATAATTATTATGAAATTTTCCACTTTGTTCTCAGTAAGTAAAGACCACAAAAGGAGTGAAAAAAATAAGCAACCAGCTGTAGACCAACTGTCATTTATTTTGATTTATTTTGTTTAGTTAAAAATTACTTCCCAAAGAAATTGATCCTTTCTTCCAAAAAGTAGTTTGCAGCCCACACACAATACTACATAAAGAAAACTCAGAAAAATCCACAGATATTATTGTAGTTAGATTGGATGTCTGCATAACAGAAAATTAAATGCGAAAGAAGAAAAAGCCTGACCAGCAGTATTAACAGTACTTAGATGCCCAACCCACAAATTTCTGCAATTTTTCAATCATGAAGCTATAGAGCTGCAGAAGAATACTGAACCTAGCAGAACATTAAACATTTCAATAAATTGACAGGAAGTTCGTTCTCATAAAATAAATAACATTAGTCAATTCATTGTGAAAGTCTAAAATAAGCGGGTACAACACTTCATACGTATGTAATGGAAGGAATCACAATGCAAATGGTATCACAACAATCGAATGAATAAGGTTTGGGATTCCATATGATCACTCTGCCTTGTAGCTCACTACTGTAGACATGTGATGCAAAGATGTAGAGAAAGTTCTCAGCTGAAGCTCCTGAGAGTTTGAAATGATGCATGGGGCTGTTTCGTTCCACTCCTCTGGCACCTCACAGTCTTTGCTGGTGTAGATGTGGACGTCAAAAGCACCTAAAGACAAATTTAACATGCATACTAATTGGATTCCAGTCTAATATATTGAAGAAAGTGTTCAAGGGCGAATGACTTACATAGGCAATCTAGCAAAGGCAGGAAACTGACAGTGGAACATATTTGTCGTAAAACATCCCGTATTTCATTTTGAATTACTTTTAATTCTTTGTTGCCAGTCTTGACAGGTCCATTTGCCTTCCCAGGTTTGGTCACTTTTGTTTCTTTAAGCTCCTGTAGGTCAGTAGAAGACTCAGAGCCAGCCTCATACTTAACATTAAAGTCCCAACGCTCCAACGCTTCTTTAGTACTGATATTAGTGATGATCATAGAAATCTTCTGAACTTTTTCATCTACCAACCAATCTGAAAAACACAGGGAGCCAAGTATAAGCAAGGTTTAGAATACACATAAATCATGATGGATTAGAGAACGTACCTTTCATTTGATTCAAAACAGTTTCAACAAAGGAGATAATCTTTGGATCAGTAGAGACAAAAATTGACAATCCAAAATTTTCAACAGTCTTGAAGGTCTCTGGAGGATACACTCCTCTTTGGAAGAGGATGCTATTAATGCCATAATCTAAAACAAATGAAAACATAGATAAAAACATAGAAGGTATTGGTTATGGTAAATAAATAAAAGAGACATGCCGAACAAACACAAAAGTGGTAACAAAAGGTGGCTTCTGGGGACTTTCTAACCAACTCGGGACAGCTCATGTCGAACTTACTCAAATACTCCATGACTATCTCGGCCGATCCCCTGAGGGTGATAGAGTTCTTGGCCTTCAGCTGTGTTTCCGTCATGGTTCTTGAGGTCCGCTTGCGACGGATAAAGTAAAAATTGGCGTTTAAATGGAATCTTTTCAAGTTCGCAACACAATGGATGGCTTCAACTTCAACCGGCAAAATTTGAAATCTCACAGCTGAGTTTGAGAAATTTACGACAAGGCAGTGAATAGTGTACCAACTGTCATCTTTTATAAACTGATAGAAAACAAGATGGTGCAGATCAATTATAATGTATTCTTATAAATTTAGGATTGGCTAGATACACTCGTTTTTCACGACAGAAATACTTACATGCTCATTGGTTGTTTTTCCGCAAAAACTTGGGTTGGCCCTCCCGAGTCAGTGTGTCTTCTGCTGCTTTGTGTCCGCTTTCCACACTTGTTTACATGGAGATTGTCTTCGCTTCGCACAGCTGGACCTCCTCAGTCTTTGCTATCATTTCTTATCTGTCGTGTCCATCCACTTTTTAAGATTTTGTGTCGAATCACGGCTTTGTTGCTTATCTGATTTATCTGGGCTTGACCCGTGCACGGCTGTCCTGCTCGAGTGTCTGCGCGTTTTTAAGCAACAGGGCTGCTAGCTGCTGCCACTGTGCTCAGTACAGTGTGCAGTCGCCAAGCTAATGTTTTCAAATGAAGGAAAGAACCAGCTGATTTCGTTGGGTCCACCCGATTATCGTAAGACTTCAGTCAGTACATCCTTTTTTAAAATGAGATTCCAAGTTCATCCCACTCAATCGATGTCGTTGTATCTTTGAACGATTCCCGTTAGTTTCTTCGTGAAGATGTGCGTAGATCTAACCTGTACTTTTGACATTGTGCATCCTCTGCCAAGTTGATGCTAATTTATTCGCCTTAGGTCTCGCCACCACTTTGCGAATACTCGTAGCAACTTTAAGTTTTCCAAGTTAAAGTGTTGTATGGGACCCAGAATTATGTAACAGCAAGAGCATTAAAACCTCACATGACACAATTTTTTTCTGTTGCCAGGTGACAGCCTTAGTACAATGGATTTCAAGGAAATAAGTCCCGTTCTATGGACTACTGACCATGTCAAAGAATGGATGATGACAAACAACCATAGTAAACTCATTCATTTATTCTGCGAGGACCATGCCATTGATGGGAAAGCATTGCTTCTGCTGACTGAGTCTGATCTAAGATCGCCCTCTCTTGGAATACGGGTAGGTTTTAAATGTCATCAGGCATTTACACTCAATCACATTTACAATTGTTTTTGATTTCATAGGCTTTAGGAGATATGAAGCGTCTGAGTATGTCTATTCGACAACTTCAACTTGAAAATTGTGATGCCATTGTGCAAATGGGTTACGATTTGAGTGAACTTATACAAATGCCAAAGGGCCTTGGTAGCTGTTACCCTTTGTGTTCCCTTCGTTCAGTGAGAGATAGGTTAATTGTATGTATCACTCTTTTCACTTTGTTAGGAATTTTTTGTTTGTTTGCTGGACATATTTAATATTTGATATTATTTACAGCATAAAGATCCCTCATTATCAGATTTTATGGAGCGGCCAGGCTCTCAGTATCAGGATGATTCTGGCGCTGAAAACCCAGGCTTACAACCTGAAATTGGGAAAACACTTTTGAGTCTTTTCTACCTTTTTGTTGTAACATGGATCACCGCTTTTGTAATGGTTGTTGTTCATGATAGAGTGCCTGATATGAAAAAGTATCCTCCTCTACCAGATATTTTTCTTGACAATGTGCCCACCATTCCTTGGGCGTTTAGCATGTGTGAATTGAGTGGAACACTGCTGCTTATTGTTTGGTTGGGAGTATTAACATTTCACAAACATAGGTAAGTTTCTGGAAATAAGTTCGTCAAACATTTTCTAAAATATCACAAAATTTGATTTTTTTTACCCCAAAATATGCAACCATTTTCATTGTTTTTTTTGTTGTTTTTTTCCAGATTTATTTTATTGAGGCGTTTTTTCTGCTTGTCGGGAACTGTATTTCTTCTTCGTTGTGTGACAATGATTATCACTTCATTGTCTGTTCCTGGCACTCACCTACAGTGCAATCCCAGTGTCGATGAAGACTGGCAAAGATAAGTTGCTCTTATTTGTTTTTACTATTGCTCTTTTCCTGTATGTGTTACTCATTGAGATCACTGCTTACTTACTGATCAATAATATATCTTGCTTCTGGCCCTTTACATTGTTCACAGAAGAAATGTATACATCTCTCTCCCGTAAGATCCAACGAGCCTATATCATATGGCGTGGGGCTGGAATGTCCATCCAAGGTGTGAGGACCTGTGGTGACTATATGTTCAGTGGCCACACTGTGGCTCTTACAATGCTTAACTTCTTTATAACCGAATGTAAGTATTTACTCATGAAATATGCATGTGCAATGGTTCCTCAAGAGCTTGAATCTTATTGTCTCATCTTGCAACTTTTTCAGATACTCCACGACACATGTACTTTGTCCATACATTTACATGGATGCTGAATATGTTTGGCATATTCTTCATTCTGGCAGCACATGAACATTATTCAATTGATGTGTTCATTGCATTTTACATAACTTCTAGGCTGTTTCTCTACTACCATACTCTCGCTAACAACCGATCTCTTATGATGAGAGACTCTAACAGAACAAGAATATGGTTTCCCCTGTTTAGCTTCTTTGAGTCATCTGTGAGTATTTCTTCTTAAACATTTCGCTCATACTTTTTATTTAATGATAATGATTATGATTTCATTGTTCTGCAGGTTGACGGAATTGTTCCCAATGAGTATGAATCACCATTAGTGCCACTGGGCAAGTTGTGCTCCCTGATCTACACCAGAGTTTTCCATTTTGTCCGCGATACCCATGTTCAGTTACTTGGAAAGAGGATCAAAAACACAGACCCCAAGTCAGATTGAAAATATTTTTATCACCAACTTTCTAGTTTTCTCTCTCTATTCTTTTGAAAGTTATGTTGGATTCTTTTATGTGATCGCCATTGTTCGCCAAGTAATCTTTTTGCCTCCTCATATAAGTTGATCATGTTTCAAGTTTTGTTCTAAAATAATTATGTGCCCTATTCTTCATATAATTTTCTGCAATTTGTAAGCTGTGATGAGGTACTTTGGCCAATACTGGAATTTTGACTTCTTTAACCATGGCTTCCATTTTCTCTTTTGGTTTAATTCTTTTTAAGTTGATTTGTTTTTCTCTAGAGCTTGCATGTAAGTCCAGTGATGAATGGGAACTTGTAAATAGACATATTTCTTCCCACTGCAAGTGTTGCCAAAGACAAGCTCGCTCAAAATCTGCAAGTCTTCATTCATATGCTTAATCTTTGTCTTAAACACTATGTTTTAAAATCAATAATATGTAGTGTACTATCTTGTGATGTGTCTTGAAAGTCAATTTATTTTCTATTATGATTTTTTTTTTTGCATTTATTTTGTGTAACCAGCATAAATATTCTAAGACATTGTTTGTGCTTACTCGCTGAAACATTTGCATTTGCTGCAGTTTCCGAGAACGGATGTATATGAAATCATGTGTAGGGTAGAGAATGTATTTTAACTCGTTGTCTTCAAATAATTTTCCTATCTACTGTAGAGGGGTCAGTACTAGAGCTCCCCCCTCCTAGAGCTCCCCCCCTATTTTCCGCCTTTTCTTGAATTTATTTTATTTAAATGTGATAAAATGAATTAAATATGATAAAAGAAATAAAATATAATTAAATGAATTAAATATGATTAAATAAATTAAATGTGATTAAATGAATTAAATCTGATAAATTTGATTGCACTGCTGGTGCCGAGTGCAAGTTAGATGGATTGGAGTCTACACTAGCCGCGTGAGACCAGCATCGTTCTACCACGCAGCAAGATGCTACGAGAGCTCCAGCGCGGCGGCGGCGGCACTGACAGGGCTGAATTTAAGTGATCTTACCTATCCTAACCAAACCTAACGGGCTGGCGACGGATCTCACTCTCTCGCAAGCTAGAGAAAGATCTGTCGCGAGTGAGAGTGAGATCCGTCGCGAGCCCGTTAGGTTTGGTTAGGATAGGTAAGATCACTTAAATTCAGCCCTGTCAGTGCCGCCGCCGCCGGAGCTGGAGCTCTCGTAGCATCTTCCTGCGTGGTAGAACGATGCTGGTCTCACGCGGCTAGTGTGGACTCCAATCCATCCAACTTGCACTCGGCACCAGCAGTGCAATCACATTTATCAGATTTAATTCATTTAATCACATTTAATTCATTTTATCATATTTAATTCATTTAATCATATTTAATTTCTTTTATCATATTTAATTCATTTTATCACATTTAAATAAAATTAATTCAAGAAAAGGCGGAAAATAGGGGGGAGCTCTAGGAGGGGGGAGCTCTAGTACTTCCTGCTGTAGAGTTAGTGGTGTTTTCACTTAAAAAAAAAACTAGTTCAAGCTTAAACTTTTGCTGTTTCCTTATGTTTGTCCAGATATTTCTGAGCATGATCTGGCTGTTAAAAGTCACAACTTCTGTACTCAAAACCACTATTTTCCCCACATATTTCACAAGTGATTTTCTATTCTATAGGCTGTACTTTTTCTGCAGCCTAACTGATATTTGAACATTTCTCTCGTAAATAATGTTGTTTGATTGTCATCATATTTATCAATGGGACGATAATTCACATATTTAAACACACAATTCTCCTGTTTTTATGAAATTTACATCAATGTCTTCTTTGTGATACGGTTTTTCTCAAATAGTTTATGTACAAATCTAATTCTAGTGTTCTATTTATTTTGTAAAAAGGTGTAAGTGTCATGTGTTTTTTTGCCAAATGTATAGGTTCTAGATTTATTTTGAAGATCCATATGCAACATGGAGTTTACTCAAGAGTTACAGAGAGTTCTTAACTCAAAATGTAGCATCCTGATTTTACAATTTGTTGGTTGTACCCTCTAGTTTTTCTATCAAATATTCAACAACATTCTTTCCAAATGTAGGTTGTAAAGGCAAAAATTTCCCCACATTTCTATTGCCCTGTGATATATTACCATAAAATGGGCTACTTTGTGAGGTGTGATAGAATTTGCCCTAGTAGTGTTATTGAAAAAATATCCACTGTTTCCAGCTTTGAGGTGTGGACCGTTGCTGCATAGAATTGTGGACTTTATCTTGAGAGATGGCATGTGGCAAAAAGTTCAGAGGCAATCATGTATTTTTTTATTTTTTTTTGCTGTATTTTGTCCAAATAGAGACACTCAAAGTTAATCAATGCTTCATTTTATGAAACTGACCTAAGAATGATATTCACTGCAGGTGCCAATGAAGTGCTCAGGCAACAGAATCAAAAGAATAATGGCGAGTGTGCTTTATTTCGTGCTTTTCAATACTATCAGGATCCCTTTTAGTTTTTTAAGTCTTAAGATGTTGCCCCCTCTTAGATCCTGAATGATAGGAGTATTTGGCTGTCAAGATACGGACATTTTGTTGTTTTATTTATTCAAGCCAAGATGATCTTATTTTTATGCAAAGCAATAGCATATTGACTTATTGCTCAATCGGCGATTGTTTCGCTAAGAAGTAGAATTGAATACTTTTCTTGAGTTTGCATGCAGAGAATAGTGGAAATCCTCTCACATGATTGTATTACTATCATTGTTTTAATGTTTGGAATGAATGTATGTCCTGTACTACACTGAAAGTGGTCTACCCCCCCACCCCCCCCCCCTTTCCTCTCCTTTTTTCCATTTCCGTGTCTACACTAACAAGGTGCATAAACGGGCTCAAAGTTCCCTTTACTTTATACTTATGACTGTGATTGTTGTTAAGTTATCAAGCTACGTTATAATAAAGGTTTAAAGCACTGCCATATGTAGTTTGCTGTGGTCTTACTACCATTCCCTTCTATCGGAATAAAATATACCTGGCCACATATGCTCGCCGTCTACTCTTATCCACTCGCGCACACCTGAGAGGACCTGTTCTTCTCAAACATCCCGCCCAAAAAGAGACTCCTCCCCCTCCCTCTCGGTCTCATTTCCGCACGAATCCGTTCCCTGCCCGAAAAGCCGCTAGAAGGTGACGCAGGACGTCGTCTGCTGTTTCGGCTGGTGCATGTTATCATGTTTCAGACGTGCCTGCATTTATGAGTTGCTCTGAAAATTAACGAACATACGCAAACACACGACACGATATAAACACGATGCAGGATCGATGGCAGGGCAAGCCTCCACGTAGTAGTTAATGACGCCGGTAGCTCTTGTGCCGTCTCTTTATAGCTAGTTTCACATAAACCAAAGCTGGGACTAACCCATTTTCCTCATTTACGGTATGTTGAGAAGCAACAGTTTTATTTTTGATGTGGTGTTCATTTTGCATGAATATTGTTTTTAGTTATTTTTGTAGTTGAATTGGGCATGGGAGAGGTTGTTGTTGTCTGGAGGTGATCTATTTGGTTTTTTTCTTTCTACTTCACATATGTAGTGTGATAAATTTAAGAACAAATTTCAGATTGGATATTATCATTTTTTTAAATCTTGGTGTGCCTCTAATATTGTATGTCTTTCATCAACAGATGGCAATGAAGATAGACTACTTAATTTACGCAGTTGCAGCTATTCATCTCTTATGTTGCCCATATACAAAAGTTGAGGAGAGTTTTAATCTTCAAGCAATGCATGATATTCTCTACCATGGCCTTAATCTTACACAGGTCGGTTCAGTTCTCTTCACTTTGAAACAGATTGGTTGTACCATACTAATTTAGAGATTTGTTACAGTACGACCATTTGGAATTTCCCGGAGTTGTTCCTCGGACATTTTTAGGACCAATGTTCGTTTGCTCCTTATCTTCTCCAATATTTTTTGTACTTCAACTGCTTGGCTGCAGCAAAATATGGACTCAGTACCTTGGTGAGGATAGTTTGGTAGCTTGCTTATATCTGGGTCCATGCAAGCCATATTTAGTTAAATTTCCTGAAAATAATGTTTCGCCTTTTCTATTATTTTTGTAGTCCGTGCTGTGTTGGGTCTTTGCGTTTTGGGATCCTTTCATGTTTTCCGCAAAGCAGTGGAGTTCGTCTTTGGAGCTCAAGTAGCCATTTGGTTTCTCACTATAACTTTGACTCAGTATCATTTTATGTTCTATCTGAGCAGGCCACTACCAAACATATTCGCATTACCATTAGGTGAGTGTGATAATCTTGTACCTATTCCAAAGAACACCAGGTCCCTAATCTTGATTGCTTGGTCTGTCTAGTGCTTTTGGCTTTGACTGGATGGCTCCGACGGCGTTATTCCCTCTTCATAATTGCATCAGCTGCAGCCATAATCATTTTTAGAGGAGAATTGGCTCTACTGTTTGGCCTCATTCTACTTCTTGAGCTAATTTCTCGTCACATAACTATTCCCAAGTAAGTTTTAACTGCTGAATTTATATTACTGGTTTCTAGTTTCTCCTTTTTCTCTAACCACTTGATTTTTTGTTGCAGACTCTTTAGAGTTGCTGCTCCAGCTGGTGTCATTTTCTTGATGCTTACTGTTCTGATTGACTCTGTGTACTGGGGTAGACTGCTCTGGCCAGAAGGCGAGGTCTTATGGTTTAATGTGATTCAGAATCGCAGTCATGAGTATGGAGTATCCTTATAACTTTAAAAATAGATATATACAAAATTATTGAGATTACATGAGCTGGAATTTAGTTTTAATGTCTACACAATAACTAACTATTCATTATCCTTAATACTAAATCAGACTTCTCCATTTTTGTGGTACTTTTATTCAGCGTTGCCAAGAGGTTTAGGTGCTTCATTTCTCCTAGTCCCGCTAGGAGCTATCATGGATTTCAGAGTTAGAAGAGTTTTACTGCCAGCAGTTCTATTTGTCCTACTATACTCTTTGCTTCCTCACAAAGAGCTCCGCTTCATCATTTATATTTTTCCACTACTGAATGTTGTGGCAGCAGCAGCTTGCAGTAGACTGTGAGTATTATATTCATGAATGAATGCTGAAAAATATTTCTTATACTACCCCAAATAATAATAATAATAATAATAATAATAATTTTTCTAGTTGGGAAGCAAGAGCACAAAGCCCATTGCATTCTATCTTTGCTCTTGGGGCTGTTGGGCATCTTTTACTGAATAGTTTATTTTCCGTCCTCCTCCTTTGTATTGCTACCCAAAACTATCCGGGAGGATTTGCCCTGGCTCACCTTCATCGAACAGAACAAACAGAAAACAAAGTCAATGTTTACATTGACAACCTAGCTGCTCAAACTGGTGTCTCTAGATTTACACAGGAGAATATGTTGTGGATGTGAGTATTAATTCCTGTGCAACATTATGTAAAATTTCTTCACTGAAGATAATTTTGAGTTTTGTCTTGCTTTAAAGGTATAATAAGACTGAACATCTAAGAAATGGAAGCCCAGAAATGTTCACTTTTTCACATTTGCTGCTGGAAGCCCGCAGCAAGTACTCTCCCAATCTCAAACCTTACTCAAGGACACATGATATAATTGATGTTGTTGAAGCTTTTTCTCATATCAGCTTCAACTACAATTCTTTCTTACCTATTCGAATCAAAACTAAGCCAGCTCTCTTTACCCTGAGAAGGAAGAAGGCCTTTGCACAATTGTTTGAAGCAGCCTTTGCTAAGGAAGAAATTGAAGAGGCAGCCTTTCCTGAAGAGGACATTGAAGAAGCACCCTTTGCTGAGGAGGGACTTGAAGGAGCAGCATTTGAATCTCAATTTCCACATGAACCTAATACTAAAACGGATGAGTCTTTAAAAAGTGATGAGATCGACAATGTTGCTGATATTGAAGAAGTGGGCAAGGTAGATGAAGATGGTTACATGGAGCAGTATGCAGCTCTCAAACCTGAGGAAGAAATTGAGAGGGAATTGGAAAATCAGATTTCTTTTACTGACGATGTTGAAGAACTCGACAAAGCGGAGCAGTATGCAGCTATTAAACCTGAGGAAGAAACGGAAAGGGCATTGGAAAATCAGATTTTGCCTACTGACAAAAATGACAAGACAAAGAAAAGGGCTGGTATTTCTAAATCAAAGCACATAGGAAAGAAGAAGAAACGTGAAACGAAAGTTGATGCTGAGAGTAATAAGAAGTCACTAAAGCTGTCTGATGATGCAGATGCAGGTTTTGCTTTGCTTGAGGAAGAGTCCAAGTTATTGGATTTGGAGGAGGAAAGATTATTAGAAGACATTTACTTGAGCTCTGCTGATCTGAGTGAACCATTAGATAATAAGTCTTTGGAAGAAAATGTTGAAACAGTCACTGTTCAAGACCAAAGCCAATATGAAGTCAATGTGAAGGAGAAAATTAAAGCATTAATACGTGAAGAGAAAGAAGAAGAAGAGCGTGTCAGAAAAAAATTAAAACCTATGAAAGGCAAGCTAGAAATACTGCTGGCTGAGAAGAAAAATGCTAAAATACGACAGGGTCTGATGAAGAGTACAGACTGCTCAGATTGTCAAGAGGAGAATGAGATTAACCAATCTCCATCTTCCCAACCTTTGGAAGTTCAAAAAGATGGTGGAGAAATATTGAGAAATGAACTGAAGGATGAAGATGAACTCCTTCCACCAGTTGTTGAAACAAATATAGAAACTGAGGTGAATGATGATGATGGTATTGCAATGGAAAAAATTGGGAAGGACAGTGATAAAATCAGATTTACAGATTTTTCCACTCAATTGCCCAAAGATACCAAATCCCCAGTTGCAGGTGTCACACCTCATGTGTCATCAACAAGTCAGTTATTAATATTAGATATGAAAGTAACTACGCAAATACCTCTTACGCAAACTCTTGCACCTGTTGCCATAATTGATGAAAAAACTATCACCCCAGCTATGAAAGAACCTGAAGTGATTTCCCAGTCCTTACTCTCAACCCAGGAAGCTCCCGAAATTACCACAAAGTTGCCAAATAATGCAGCCAGTTCTGAAAAGCATATTGTGTCGGATGAGATGCTAGGACCAACTCCTATGCTGGTTTCTTCAGCTGTGACCAAATCTCCCATTCCATCACCAGCAGCTGCTCCAGCTGCTCTTTTTCCAACTGACACACTATCATCCGTCAAGAGTGTTCTATTACAAGAGAAACAATTGGATACCTTACTGACTGAGGAACCCAAGGATTTTGGTACTGTTCCTCCTGAACTTGGCCTTGAGGAACAAAGTGACCAGGCAAAACCTGTCCAGTCAGCAACATTGGATTCGAATCAGTACTCAGAAATTCATGACAAGGAATTGGATTTTACCAAAGAGACCTATCAAAATACTATTGTGGCGGCGTCTGTTACACATGACCAAGAAAAAGAGAAACCAACCCTAAATGCAGGCTCTGAACATTTTAAGGAACAAGGTGCACCGCAAGTACAGATGGAGATAACGGAGTGATGGAGTCTACTCAATTTTACTAGTTGGTAAACCAATAGTGTCCTGGATCTCACCAGTTTATAATTTTAAACACTATAAATTATAAAATTTAAAATAAAAAAAAAAAACGTACTGAAGAGTGCCAATGAGACAGAGAAGATCTGGAATCTAAGAATGAAGGAATGAAGAAAAACAAGTTATTGCTGTGATAGGTAGTTAATAAATAATGATGTTAGTTATTAGCAATGCTGCCGCTGATATGCCAATTTTAACTTAAGGAACTTGTTTTGCAATGAATAGGATAGCTCAAGGATTTGATCAGTTATAAGCAATACTGAGCACACAAATTGGAAGTGTACACCATTTTGACATTACTGCTTTTGGCAAACTTGCTTGTAATATAAGTTATTACCCTTTCACTCTGACAACTTCATTTGTTTGGTGTTTGCTGATTTATTACAAATTTCAGTTTTGATCTCTGCAATGTATGATGTTTATGACCACAACTGTAACTTATTGTTGCTGAGGTCATGTGATGTGGTTCGGTTTTTATATTCAAGTAATGATATAAACCATGAGAGCAGGGCTGCTTTGCTTTGCTTTCAAATGTTCAGACGCTGCTACATTTCTTTTGTTTGTGTGGTTTTACTTTTCAAATGAACCAAGACTGAGGACTGACATCCTTTAACATGTGTGCCTTTTTGTGGAAATGTGTTATTAAAGACAATTAACACATTAAAGCTCTATTATTTATTCACATACAGTTTTCACCAGAAGAAAGCCCTAGAGGGATGTGACAATCCCTTCAAAATTAATAAATTTTCTTTCAAAACATTAAAATTTGAATGCGTCTTATGAAGTTGAGAACTACAACAGAAATTAAGTTAGTCAGTGAAGAAGTTAATTACATTGTAGACGAACAATGAGGCAACACTAATGGAAAGTCCACTGACAATAAGATCATCGGACACGCCCTTCCTCCTGTACATGGGCGTTTCAGCGTTAAGAGGGTCCTGGAACACAATTAAACACCACTTTTAGTTGAAGTCAGTAAATATAGAGACTCACTTAATAGGCACATAATTACTCCCTTTACCTGGAAGTGTTTCTGCCACTTCTCAATGTTAGCATTCTTGGGGCCGAAGGCGGTTTGACCAGGGTTGATAGCCCGTCCCATTTCAGCCAGTTTCTCAGGTGAGAAATTTAACTTGACTTCAGGAACAGGGCCTGAGCTCATGGACCTCATGCGCATGGCAGTTGAGGCTCCCCTCTGATACAAACAAGAAAAACATAAAACTTAATTCATAGCCCTGAGAAGCGAGGATAATGAGTGAAGTGATCAAGTCAAAACAAGGTCCAGCAAATGTGGGGTGAATTGTAAGGAGAATGGATACCAAGGTCGTGAGAGATGGGGAGAAGTTGCACACACATGTGAGTAAAAGTTTAATAATCAAAATGAGATGAGGTGCAGCAATAAATTTTGAAACCCTGTGACCCCCAAGAGATTTGGAGATCAGAAAATAACGAAGGAACGCAAATAAGAAGGGACAGTTTCGATGGAAATGATAAAATAAAATGACAATTTGAAAGGTAAGCATCTTGAAGAGGAAAACATATCGAACAAAAATTAATTGGACAGGTTGAGACGAAGTGGAGGTCGAGAGGTTAGGAATAGTTAAGTATGAACTGTGGGTCTTGTCGAGACTGATTCTTCAGGTTCAACCAATATTACGACCAGATGGACTAAAAAGCTACTAACCTGGACAGCGCGGCTCATTTTGGAGATGTCGGAGTTCTTCAGATGCCAAAACTGTTAAACGGATCGAATGAACGATCAAACTGGACTGAATAAAATGGCGTCCGCGACGTCTGCTCTGTCTGCTGCGGGGTCACACCGGATCTGACTCAGGGCAGGAAGCCTTGTCTCCTCCCCTGAGTCTCTCCTCCCTTGAGTCAGATCGCCAGGGCGGGAAAACATTTCCTACCGATTTAGGTTATTTGGTTATTAGTTGTCGTAAATGCGCAAAGTTTGAATTACTCACGGACTTGTGCATTCAACTGAAATCTTCTTGATTCAACAATTAAATAAAATGCCGTGTGAAATTATAACATTGCAGCTGGGCCAATGTGGAAATCAAAGTGAGTGAAGTCAGTTCTTTATTTTGACAGATCGAGCCTAAATTTGGAAATTGTCGAGAAAAACTCGGGGAAGGAGATTAGTTTTGGTCTTATCTCGTACCTTGTTTTCGTTTTACTCTGAACCTATTGACATACCGTTTTATGTCAGTTACTGATATTCATGTGCCATTCAATAATTGTTCTGTTCCCTTGTTACATAAACGTACGATATTGTATTTTACCCAAACCTTTTGAACTCATTAACTTATGTCTTTGTTACTTTATATTGTTTAGTTGGATTCGAATTTTGGAAGAGATTGTGTGCGGAGCATGGCATCAGTTCGGAAGGAATCTTGGAGGAGTTTGCAACAGAAGGCACTGATCGTAAAGATGTATTCTTCTATCAGGTAAGTCTTACTTTGATTTTACCAAGACCTGGTCCTATCATCCATTTGTGTTTGTTTCCTTTTTTAATTTCTTTCAGGCTGACGATGAGCACTATATTCCGAGAGCAGTTCTCCTTGACTTGGAACCCCGAGTTATCCACACCATCATGAACTCTCCTTACGCTAAGGTGTGTACTCTGCAACTATTTCAAAGCCCGTTTTGATTCTACTGGACATCCACTTACCATGCTGTATGTTATAGCTTTACAACTCGGAAAACATCTACCTTGCAAAGCATGGTGGTGGTGCTGGAAATAACTGGGCATCAGGACACTCCCAAGGAGAGAAGCTCCAGGATGAAATATTTGATATAATTGACAGAGAAGCAGAGGGCAGTGACAGTTTAGAGGTCAGAGTATTTATTAGGCTGTTCTGAAGTGTGTTGTCATCCTTTTTGATTCTTTGTTGATATTCTAGTTTTCTTTGATACAGGGCTTTGTACTATGTCATTCAATTGCTGGGGGTACTGGATCGGGCTTGGGGTCATATCTTTTGGAGAGACTTACAGATCGTTTCCCAAAAAAGTTGGTTCAAACATACAGTGTGTTCCCCAATCAGGAGGAGATAAGGTTTGTGCTTCTATTTTAATTTTCAACCTATACCCTTTGGCAACAAACAGTAGCTCACCTCCTTCTTCTCTTTTTTAGTGATGTTGTTGTGCAACCATACAACTCACTCCTAACTATGAAACGGCTCACTCAAAGTGCTGATTGTGTAAATGTACTTGATAATACTGCACTGAACCGTATAGCAACAGATCGCCTTCACATTACGAATCCCTCATTTGCGCATATTAACACATTGGTTTCGACAATTATGTCTGTTAGCACTACAACATTAAGGTAATTATATTTCTGTTATTTCAAAGGCTTATGCTGTTCTCTATCTGGACCATACTAATTGCATTTTCCATAGATACCCATCTTACATGAACAACGATCTCATAGGATTGATTGCACCCCTCATACCAACACCCCGTCTTCATTTCCTAATGACGGGATACACTCCCCTCACAACTGATACTGAGGTACACATACTTTTTATTTGTTTCATTGTGCTTTTATCATTGGTTTTCCAAATTTTAAAAATCTTGTTCAACTTTGAATTTGCCAGGCTACATCTGTCCGAAAAACAACTGTCTTAGATGTAATGCGTAGATTGCTGCAGCCAAAGAACATGATGGTGTCTACTGCCATCGACAGAAATGCTGCTCACTGCTACATCTCCATTCTAAATATTATTCAGGTAAATTTTGCTATTTTATTCATGTTGACAGATGTTTTTTTAAAAATAGTTTATTGACTACCAACCTTACAAAAATTGAATGTTGGCATTTTTAGGGAGAGGTTGATCCCACTCAAGTTCATAAATCCCTTCAACGTATCAGAGAACGCAAGTTGGTGCAATTTATCCCTTGGGGACCTGCTAGTATTCAAGTTGCTCTATCTCGCAAATCACCGTATGTTCAAACAGCTCACAGAGTGTCTGGTCTTATGTTGGCCAATCACACCAACATTTCATCAGTATGTATGATTCTTATGTCGTATGTGAAATTAAAATTTTATATTTCACTTTAACATTGCATTTTTTCATGTTTGTTTTTCAGTTGTTTGAAAGAGTTTTACAGCAGTATGACAAATTGCGCAAGAGAGAAGCTTTTCTGGAGCAGTTCCGGAAAGAAAAAATGTTTGAGGACAGCCTGGATGAATTAGATAACTCTCGAGAGGCAATTCAGGAACTAATTGATGAGTACAAAGCAGCAGCAAGACCAGATTACCTAACTTGGGGCAATCGACAGGTCACTTAATCTTCTTTAATAGCTGCTAATGCTCTCTCCTTAAGTTATTGAACTTGCACAGCTTTTTTTACTATTATTGTTAAGTATGTACCATACTAACATTATTTGACTTCTATGAAGGAGATCTTGTACTGCTGAAATTCGCATGGTTTCATGTAACTTGTCATAATTATAATGTTAAAAGTTGCTTAGTCGCAGAATGGTTAACCATATTATATCTATACATAAGTTTTGACTAACTGTCAGAGTTATGTCCATTTAGGACATTATTGTTAAATGTTATAATTTATTGTTCACTGTCCAATATCTGTGTCAGCAACTTAATTGCCAGCACCCTGTAACTTACAGTTGGCATACTATTGAGACAGTTGCCATACAACTAAAAATCCTCATCCAATTAAAAATCCTCAATAGGTTTAGTTCCCAGGAAATTTAGCATTTATCGTTTTGTAAGGCAAATTTATTTTTCAAATTACTGGGTTAAGAAGTAGTTGCAATTTAAATATGTCTCACAAAAATATATATTGTTAAGTTATCACATTGTTATTATTCTTGCATCACAGTCTTCTGGATTTAAAAATGTATGTTGCTGCTCTGTGTATGATTGTGTGCCTTTTCGCAAGCTCATCCAAAATTTTGTCATAGCCACCACCTATTACTGTTGCACAGGGAATCCCTTGTTTTAGAACCAAGTCTAGAACATATCGGTCTCTCTTCATTAGCCCTGAAAAAAAGAAAAATTATTAATGTATCCCGGTTATGCAGTTGATATATTCAGTTTATGTTCATGTAGAATAAAAGAAATCCTATTTGAGAAATTCTTACCGTTATCTGTCATCCTCAGGTAACCCAAACTGTCACAGGCGTGAGGATCCACTCCAGCATCATACAGCACAAGGTCAGGGTGGAATGAATTCAGCACAAATGGAAGATGCTCCTGAAAAGAGATCTGTTAGGCCCAGTTTGCAATATTGAGGTATGTGGTCATTGTCTGTTTGATATCTCCATCACCTGTAACAGAGCTAAGAATTCTTGATCCCCATCTCCTTTGTGAAGATTTACATCTAAATCAGACTGCTGTTTTCTAAATGGAAAATTCTCTTGACAATGCATTGAAAAGGTGTATACATTTTCACTATTTTGGAAAATGAATGCTGTTCCATCTCCCTGTAACAGAAATACCGTAGTTACATTCAGTTTTTTCTTGAAAAACTCTTTTTGAGAATAGTGATGAAGTATCTTACTTGGTGAACATCTAGGTCAATTATAAGGACCTTATTCACTTTTCCATTGTTTATTAGGTGCTGAGCAGCAACTGCTAAGTCATTTATCAGGCAAAATCCAGCACCTCGGTCAGGAAATGCATGGTGGGTGCCACCTGCAGTACTACATGCAAGACCTCTTTCTAGTGCTATTTCAGCTGCAAGTAAAGTTCCACCTAAAAGTGCACAAATTCAGAATTTGAGGTTTAAATTTTCAGTTATTACTAGAATACCGTAATGTAGGTATAATTTTTGGCTACCTGTTTCATACCTCACACGACTTGCAAGGCCTTGACTCCATTCAAACCCTGTTGCTCTTTGCTCATCTGCTGTAGTTCTTCCATTGAAAAACTTGCTGACATATTCAGAAGTATGTACACATTCGGCATTCTGAGCAGATATTTGTTGCGGCTCAATTACCTTAAATATCATATAACAAAGAAAAAATTAGGCTACTTCATGCCTAATAATACACTTAAAAACTCAAATACTCTTAAAAATTAATGATCAAAAATTCAGTTAATGTACTGACTTGTTTCTGCTGGTCAATTACGCCATCGTCGACTAGATAATGAAGAACACGATGAAATTTCTGCATGGGAAATCTGTGTTCAGACGGAAGTGGACACACATATCCAGGAGTATGTACTATAGGAAGCCCATGAAGAGCTTTCAGCTGCTGCCTTTGCTTGTCGGATAATTCAATCTGGAAGGATGTGTATCAGTTTCCAAGTCAAGTTACACACACTAGGTTGAGTACATGAGGTTATGATTTAGTGTGAGGCTGGAACTGCACGGAAAAGTTTGTTTATTTCTTACAGTGTGCTGCAGGCGTTTGAACACGGTTAAACACTTTGGCATCCTCACTCTCCTGAGGCTGGACATATTACATCTTGAAAGTAATGTCATCTCAGCTGTTTGAGTGTTTTGAATCCACATGTAAACAACCTTGATGGCGTTTAGATGTAGCAGACGACAAAGGTGTAGAAGGTTATGTGTGTAATTTAAGGAAAGATTCTGCTTATTTCTTAAATTAACGGTTTTCAAGGATCAAAATGAAATTTCCCCCCGTCTTAAGCTTAACATTTTATATATACATTGTTTTTAAAGAAATTACGGATGCGTTTTTTTGAAAAAGTGACCATGTCTTTCTGGAACTCACCCCGGAAGTTGCGTTTACTCAGAGGTGGCAACTTCAACTATTCTCGTTCAAAGTGGTAACGCCAAGTTGACTGAACTGCCCGTGCCACTGCCACTCACTTTTTGAAAATGGAATATATAACATTGACTTTTCTTTTTCTCTCCTCACCATCGTTCAAACTTAAGTCCAAGTTAATTTCTATTTTTTTCGTGTGTTGCCAACCTATTCTAGCAGACGACCGCTTCCCCCACCCTCCTGGCATCTGTCAATGTGGCCCGTGGCCGTTTTGTTGTATTTATACAGGTTAACTCTTTCTCCGGTTGCCAGTCGGTTCAAACTCCCGCTCAGCACAGGTGCTGCCTCCCCACCTCTGCAGAACTTGTCGCGTTCCAGAAGACAACATGTGTGGTAGGTGCTGAGCGCTTTTCCGACTGCCATCCACTCGCGATATAGATGTCGATTATTGTTTTAATGGATATTAGCACCCGTATGTGAATTGTCGATAAAGTGTGGATTTGAGGGGCCCAGTGCTGGTCTTCGTCTGGATCGAGGGCAGCAGCCGTGCTCCAGGGAATGCCTGGGCGTTTGGTCCAGCGCCGCAGGGGCGGCTACACCTTAACCCTGGGCTTTAACCTATCACCCTAGAGATAGACTCTGACGGTGGTCCGGCTTCGTTCGCGGCTTTAACATGTGAACCCTACCGCTCCGTTGGTCCCAGAACAAGCGCCCCATGCAGAAGGGCGTTGTATGTGCGCCACGCGTGCATGGCGGTCTGGAAACCTTCCCCCTCGCGCCCCGCTGCCGCAGGGCTGTCACAGGGCCGCCACTGGGCGCGCTAAGAGCGCTCCCCTGGCACCCCAGCCTAGCAGCCAGTGTCAATTGACACCACGTCGTTTGCCCGCGTGCCTGCGCGGTTTGTCCGCGAATGGCTCGGGCTGGCGCTGCGCGCCCACGACGCGTGTTTGTGTACGACTCTGTAACGTCAGGCGGCAGGCTGATACCGAACAGGGCTTCGACGCCCCGTCTCTCTCGCACCCCTACCGGACGCCCCGTGAGTGCGAGAGAGACAGAGCGACAACAGCCGAGTAGGAGTGTGAGGAGTCGTGGCGCTGGCGCTGCACGGCGCGGTACCTCGCGGTGCCCACGGCATGTCACCAGTCTTATCGCAGGTGGGTTCGGCAACCGTCGCTCCGTCGGCAAACACCTGTCTGGCCGCGGATCGATGCGCGTCGTGCGCGTTGAGGAAGGACCGAGCTGTTCTTTCGTCTTCGGTGCGTCCGTCCTGCACTCTCGGGGCGTTGCCGGGGGGTGCAAGCCTTGGATGATGCAACACTAGGGCGGGGAGGTTGCAGGCGCACAGTGGGCCAGAAGACCAGTGGAGGCGGCCAAAACTCGAGACGCGTTTTGAGCTCCAGAGTCGCTAAAGAGGACTCGAACCGAACGTGTGACCCCACCAATGGATTGCTCTCCGAACGAGGAATCCATTGGTGGGGTCACACGTTCGGTTCGAGTCCCATTTAGCGACTCTGGAGCCCGAAACGCGTCTAGAGTTTTGGCCGCGTCCACCGGTCTTCTGGCCCACTGTGAGGCGGGCTGCAGTTTTGGCGGACCCCTGCGTCGCAGTGCAGTGCGTGGCGCTATGCAACCCGCCCACTCGGCCAGGGCGGACGCCAGGGCGATGCGACACCAGGCCGATGCGGGGCAGCGAGGACATTGCACTTGGCCGCTCTCTCCTGTCCCGCATCCCGCCTCTCGCCGATGGCGGCATCGCGGCTCCAGCAGGCTGCTCCGTCTCTCTCGCACTCATGCGGCGTCCCGAAGGGGTGCGAGAGAGACGGAGCGACGAACGCAGCGTTCGGAAGCAGCCTGCCGGCCGGCCAGGCGAAGCCGCGAAGCGCCGCTGGAAGGGAGGGCGGCGCCACGGCCGCACTACACTGTGCTGGCCGGGTGGCTCTCCCTGGCATTCCCTGTTAGCTCTGCCCGCAGGCGTGCCGCAGGCCGGCTCTCGGTCTCCCTCGCACCCTGGCGGCACCCGGCGGCACGCCGCTTGAGTGCGACAGAGACAGCGCGACGAAAACAACACTGTTTGGACTGCAGTCCCCAATCGAAGCTCTGACGTGGGCCTATCGCTGTCGTCGTCGTGGTCCCCGGTCCACGAGCGGTCCGCGAGCGGTCCGCCACTCCGACGGGGAAAACGAAGACGGCTGCGCTTTTCCTCCTCCCTTGAGATAACCTCGTAAAAACGTGTAGTGTTCATTGTGCATCGCGCTGACTGTTCGTTCGCGGACCCGCCGGGACCCGCGGCAGGGAAGTGCTGCCAGCCCGCCGTCAGCACGCGTCTGCAGTGGGCGAAGACCGGCGGAGGCGGCCAGAATTCTGGACGCGTTTTGAGCTCCAGAGTCGCGAAATGGGTCTCGAACTGGACGTGTGACCCCACCAATGGATTCCTCGTTCGGAGAGCAATCCATTGGTGTGGGGTCACACGGTCGGTGCGAGTCTCATTTAGCGACTCTGGAGCTCAAAACGCGTCTAGAATTTTGCCCGCTCCACCGGTCTTCTGGCCCACTGTGGCGTGCCGGCCAGGGCCAGCCAGACCTTTGGTGACCTTTAGGTTCAGTGACGGCGGCCAAACTGTCTGTCTGCGTTACCAAATTTCGGACCGGGCTCTGCACTGCGTCGCACTGCGTACGGACCCACCGGCGTTCTCGAGTTAATCTTCGGAAGTCTCCGTCGTTGCGGTCGGCCTGTCAGGCGGCGTGCGTCGGTCCGTGCGATGGCGGCGTCCTGCGCTCCGTCACTGTGACATCGTCGTCGCGGACGTCACCACACTGTCGTCAGTGCTACGGTTTATCAGCAGTAGTGAAGGTCTTTAATCTGCGTCTGATTCTGATTCACTCAATTGATTTATGTGGAACTTGTCGAGAATAACCTAGGGCCGGAAGCCAGCCAGGACTAGGGCACTGCCACTGCCAGAGCTAATCTTTCTGCGTGAAGGAAATGTCCCAGACCCGCCCCGCACCATGCCCGCACCGCACGCGCGCGCTGAGATTTCGGGCCCCGTCTATCCTCAGATGTTTGCCAGACCCTACGCCCTAAGCTCCCAGTTCACTGTGTACTCATTAAAAGAAAACGCGGGCGCTGCGTAGAGACGAGAACGGCTCAGAAGTCGAAAATGAAACCCGCGGAATTCGATAAATCGCCATTTTGGCAGTCAGCTTGCCTGGAAAGTGACGTGGCGTTGTTTTATTCTTCCAACGCGAGAAAGTGTTTTTCTCCCCTCCCCATTTTTGGTTCTCGCTCTTATTTTCCAAAACTAAAATGTCACGAATTAACTTTTCCTCTTCATAGAACCTGTTTCACCGCCGCCGCGAGTCCGTTTTATTGCGGAACTGGGCGGACGCCCCGCCAGTGTAGGCTCGCCTAGGCAGCCCAGGCACGCCGATGCGTGATTTTGCTCTTCGGCTCGCCGTGCTCTGTCGTGCCGCGACACTTGAAACCCGCACCACTCGGCACGGCACGGCGGGCTGTCTTACCCTAGGCGGCGTGGTGGACCGGGCCCGAAAGGCAGCCGATTTGTGGTCCAGCCGTGTTACCCTACCAGGCGCTCCAGTCCGTGTTGCGGGTAGGCCTACCCCAGGGTTCGCGGGCGCTCCAGTCCGTGTTGCGGGTTGGCCTACCCCAGGGTTCGCAGGCGCTCCAGTCCGTGTTGCGGGTTGGCCTACCCCAGGGTTCGCAGGCGCTCCAGTCCGTGTTGCGGGTTGGCCTACCCCAGGGTTCGCAGGCGCTCCAGTCCGTGTTGCGGGTTGGCCTACCCCAGGGTTCGCAGGCGCTCCAGTCCGTGTTGCGGGTTGGCCTACCCCAGGGTTCGCAGGCGCTCCAGTCCGTGTTGCGGGTTGGCCTACCCCAGGGTTCGCAGGCGCTCCAGTCCGTGTTGCGGGTTGGCCTACCCCAGGGTTCGCAGGCGATCCAGTCCGTGTTGCGGGTTGGCCTACCCCAGGGTTCGCAGGCGCTCCAGTCCGTGTTGCGGGTTGGCCTACCCCAGGGTTCGCAGGCGCTCCAGTCCGTGTTGCGGGTTGGCCTACCCCAGGGTTCGCAGGCGCTTCCGTCCCGGCAGTGGGTTGGCCTACCCCAGGGTTCGCAGGCGCTCCAGTCCCTGCAGTGGGTTGGCCTTTAAAGTTTTACTGGTGCTCCCAGCCACTTTGCCGGCCTGCCTGGTCTGCCCCGACGTGCCCACCCCGTCGGCTGCGCGCTACGCGGCGCCACGCACTGAAGGCCGCGGTGGTTACAGCGGTGCAGGGCGGGGTAAAAAGAGAAATACAACCTCGCTGCGTATGGGCCGTATAGGCACACAGAGGGACCGGTCCGGCGGCCCGTAAGGCTTACGTAACGAGAGCAAGGGACCTGCGGTGCCGGGCTGCCAGGCCCAGGGCCGCAGGGCGGAGTCCGGCGGAGGCCTGTACGTCACATTTTTAGACATGCGTGACGCCTTTATAGTATTTGTTGGAGGGCAGGGCGAGCAGGGCGGCGGTGCGCATAACCGACCGGGCCGCGCGTTGCCGGCGTTGCCACGTAACGAACCTGCCACCTGTGGGCCGGGCCTGGCTGCCTGGCTCGGATCGATTGCTTTGGAAGGAATCGGCAGTTGAGCCACTCTAAAGAGTCGTCGCTCTGGCTCTCCGTAAGGGCGCGAGAGAGACAGAGCGAAAAACAGATCTTCTGGGCTCGGCAGACGTACCAGCGAGCGGGCCGAGGAGCCGAGGACAGAACGACAGGAGGCCTGTCGTGTTTGCTGAGCGTCACTTTCTACCGCTGCAGCAGAGACCGATTCCGCGCAGCGTTCCATCGCCGTCTCTCTCGCGCCCATGCAGGACGCCCCGTGAGTGCGAGAGAGACGGAGAGGCATCGCGCTGCAGCCTATGTATCGGCCGCGTTTCGAAATGCGCCGCGCGATGCCGAGCCATCGGCTCCCACTCGTTGTCATTGGGGGCGCGAAAGCAGCGGAAACGAAACGCACCGGCCGGCTTGGCGCGCTCCGCCGCTCCGCGCTTGCCGCTTGGCGACGTGACGGCTGTCCTGGAGACCGATTCCGAGAGTCCGTTTCGTCGCTCTGTCTCTGTCGCACCTGTATGGGACGCCCCCTGAGTGCGAGAGAGACGGAGAGACTCTCGGAATGAGTGTCCTGGAGAACGGCGTGGAGCGCGGGCGGCGGGATGCGTTGCTCTCTCCCGTTGCGTCAAGGAGGAAGTCGCGGGCGGGCGGCGTGTATCGGCGGGGCGTGGTCCGCGTGGCCGCCGTGGTCGCTGCGAGCAAGCCAGTCACCTCTTGTATTTTTTGCGGATTGGATTGGCCGGATTGGCCTACACGCCTGTAGGCGCTGTAGCGCGCCGAGCCGAGTGCGCGCGCACTGGGCCGACTTGACTTGGGCGCTGCCCATGGCGCTGCCCATGGCGCTGCCCATGGCGCTGCAACGCTGCACGCCAAGAACCGTAACGCTACTCTCCTGGTCGGCCGGCTTGGCGCATTGCTGCCATTGTATTGCAGCCGTCGAGCCGGCCAGCAGACTGATTCCGAGAGTCTCGCTGTGTCTCTGTCCCACTCACGGGACGACCCGTGTTGGTGCGAGAGAGACAGCGAAATCGACTCCCGGAATCCGTCTGCGGTGGCGGTGTTCCACCGTGTTCCCGGTCAGCTCGGCCGGTTCGCTGTTCCTGGATTTGAGCCCGGTGCAGCGGCGTGCGTGTTCGGGGCGGGGCGGGGCGGGGCGGGGCGGGGTGGGGCGGCTGGAGGGCGCGGCGCCGTCGGCGGCGCGCGTCCTTGGGAGTACGACGCACCCGCGGCGTGCCGGCGGACGCGCCGACACCGCCCAGGAAGAGGGAACAGCAATTTTTCGTCGCTACCGCACCTTCTGCACTCCCAGCCGTCAGCCCTTACCCCCACAGCGTGTCACCACGCACCGCCCCACAGTGGGCCAGAAGACCGGTGGGGCGACCAAAATTCTAGACGCGTTTTGAGCTCCAGAGTCGCTAAACGGGACTCGAACCGAACGTGTGACCCCACCAATGGATTCCTCGTTCGGAGAGCAATCAACTGGTGGGGTCACACGTTCGATCTGAGTCCCATTTAGCGACTCTGGAGCTCAAAACGCGTCTAGAGTTTTAGCCGCCTCCGCCGGTCTTCTGGCCCACTGTGCGCCCTTGGAGGGAGTGGCCGACAATCGATCCCCAAACCCCAAAACCCGCCGAGTGCCCGCCGCCATTTACTTCAAGTTGTTGATGGTTGTTGTCCCCAAGCCGCGACGTGTTTGCCAAACAAGCGGGCGCTGCGCCCCAAACAAGCTCGCCGCGGGGGCGTCGCCGCGTCGCCGCGCGTTGCCGGCCGGGCCGCCGAGCGTTGCATTGTCACTCGCGACACGTCCACGACACGTCTTCGCCGGCGTGCTCGAGCCTCGAGCGGCCCGCCGTAGTGGGCGGCCTTGCCAGGTCGGCTCGGCTCGGCTCGGCCTGACACGCCGCCGGACTCGTCCGGCCCAGCGGCCGGCAGCGCGGCAGCCAGCCCAGCGGGCCGCGCGAGCCCGAAAAATACATTTCAACTCAACGAACCCGATTGGGTGGGAGGCGGGGCCCGGTTCGGCTCGGATAGTGGTTACGGATGTCAAGCCGCGCGAGGCCACACAACGGTTAAAGCTGTTAGAAAACAAAACGGGGCGGGAACACATCTCGCCCCGAATGTGAATGTGAACGTGAATGTCGTTGGCCTTACTCATCTCCCCGGAAGACTCGCGATCGCTGTCGAGCGTCTATAAGCCGCCGGTGAAAGGTCTTCCCTGGTGCAGGCTGATTCCGAACAATGTCGCTATCCCTCTCTCTCTCTCTCGCCTATGTGGGACGCCCCGAGAGTGCGAGAGAGACAGAGGAATGAGGCGGCTGGCCGTGCTTGAGGCCGCCGCTTGTCGGCTGCGTGGATTGGGTTACCATTTTCGCCTTGTGCGGCGCTTGGCGCTTGGCGCTTGGCGCTCGCCGCTTGCCGATGGGCGCCTGCTGCTTGAGGCTGGAGCGCCACGCCGCCCCCGCCTTCCGAGTAACGGTCTTCTGACACTTTACAGTCCACCCACAAGGTCGCATTAGACCGCTTGCTCGACTTGCCCCGTCCCGCCGCCTTCCCGGTGGGGCGGGGTGAGGTATAGGTGGGTAGGGGCGGGGAGGGGTGGGCAGGGAATGCGGCAGTCTCTCCCTGGCAGCGTCACACATCCCTTGGGAAATTTGCAAACTTGTTGCGTTTGACTAACTTGGTTTTTGATTTGTCTGTTTCAGGAATCTTTGCCTACCTCAATTACCTGACACCGAAAACGCGGAAGGAGATCATCGACCTGCTCATCAATGGACTCCACCGTCTCGAGTACCGAGGCTACGATTCGGCAGGTACGTTATGGCACGGCTCTCGTGCAGTTTGTTTTTATGCTTCTTCGCTGCTTCGTGTTTTGTACCAAGGGCTCCAATTTCCTGAACAGGCATCGCCATCGACGCACCCGACAGCAAGGACATTGCTATTGTCCGCAAATCCGGCAAAGTTGCTGCCCTGGAGGAGGAGATTCTGAATCGTAAGTTTGTGGACACTATTTTTATGTATTCTATTCGGAAGATCTTGTGTGGCTTATGCAACTGTATTTTTGACTTTGTTTATATTCAGATGAAAAGACTATGGTGTTCGATGAGTTGACAGACCTCCATGTTGGCATTGCACACACTAGGTGGGCCACCCACGGTCAGCCCAGCGAGCTCAACTCTCACCCCCAGAGATCCGATCATGAACAGAGCTTTGTGGTTGTTCACAATGGTAAGTTTTCCTTCGAGATAATGAACTGATTTCAACATTTATTTTTCTTCCCCTATTACAATTTGAGATGTTAACTTTCAGGAATCATCACAAACTTTAAGGATGTTAAGATGTTCCTGGAGAAAAAGGGATATGTGTTTGAGTCAGAAACCGATACGGAGGCCATTGTGAAACTGGTTCATCACTTGTATTCTCAGCACCCAGATTACTCATTCCGTGAGCTTGTTGAACAAGCCATCCAGCAACTGGTAAGCTCAAGCGCTAAGAAAGGAGAGCAAAATGTGTAGTAATGTATGGAAACATGTTCATGACCAGTCTGTTTAACTTTTCAGGAAGGTGCTTTTGCACTATGCTTTAAAAGTAAGCACTTCCCAGGGGAATGTGTCTCTGCCAGACGAGGCAGCCCCCTTCTTGTTGGAATCAAGACTAAGACAAGATTGGCGACTGATCATATTCCTATTCTTTATGGAAAAGGTGAGTGCAACATTTGGTTTATACTTCTGTTGAGAACTCCTATTCAAATTTGTCTCCACTTTGTGTTGCCATAGCAACAGACAATCAAGAACATTGTTACACAGTTTGGGTCAGTATTGGTCGTATTGGTACAGTAGAAAAAAATATGTGGTTGTATTTTAGCCTGGGCTATTTCATTGAAGAGCTTTTATTTTTGTTTTATCAGCCCCTTGTGCTGGCTCTTCATTTTGCATTCTATTCTGTTATTGTCTATTTTTTCTTCCTTTCACCGTTACATGAAAAAAGTAAAAAGACAGAGGCCAATCATGTATGTGTACAAGATTTCACTAATGAAACAGGTTTGAACCAATGAAAAAATCCCTTCGGTTTGAGAAACTTGAAGACGTCAAGTATGGCTCCTTTCTCTGCCTTCAAACTTTCATAAAGAAAGATTCAGAATTATTCCTTTTTTTTTCCACGGTGCTTATGGATGATTTGTTTTATTGCAGTTATGTGGATCTTTTTGCTGCTTAGTATCTTTAGGCTGTGTGTTCTATTATTTTCCTTTTTACCCTTAATTTGTTTCTATCCTATCAAAAATCTGAATGTATTTTAAAATCCTCTGCTCTATTTTTCTTAAATTATTTTTCATCTTTATATTTATTTTTGACCTTTTTCTCATTTTTAATATTTGTTTGATCTAATTTGGTTTAATTTTGTTCCTTTCCCTTTTCCCCTTTCCCGATCCCATTCCTGTTCCCCCCCATTAGAGGCTGACACCAAAAAACAAGGTACACAACATTATATTTGTGTTATCTTCTTATGGTCTGTTTGCTTCATGCTTGAATGACCTATTTCTATAAATTGTTTGTTACAATCTGTTCAGCTCTCTTGCATTCTGGTGAAGGTGAAACTGGAGTGGTTTTGTTGTTGAGGGAAAGCTACTTTGTCTCTTTCACGGTGATGGTTGTGTGTGGTTCCCATTGTATGTCTCTTCTGTTTGCTGTCTCGTCAAAACAATGTTGCAGTCAGGTGTTGGTATTAACTGACATAAATTGACATGTAAACTGTCTTTATTTTTTAATTTTATCTCTTTTTTTGTATTGTTTTTTAAATTCAATGTGAAGTGGTTTTATACGGTGTTAGTGAGATCAATGGGTGATGAATGGAGCATGTCAGGTGTTAGCTCCTCACTGTTCTCAATATAATCACTAATAGTTGTAAATATTTGATTTATTTTTACTTGCATCACCAATTTTAGCAACTTTCTAATTGAATAAACCTTGGTTGACTTTTAGATCATCGTCCCCATGGGCGTGGTGACATGCCCTCTCTCATGCCACGTTCTGATTCTACTGCTGAGTTCCAGCCCATGGAGGACAAGGAAGTGGAATACTTCTTTGCCTCTGATGCTAGTGCAGTGATTGAGCACACCAACAGAGTTATCTTTCTGGAGGTAATTTTCTCAGGGGCTTTAAAAAATTTGACACTCTAGGACAATTGTAATGTATTTTGTTCATCTATTTTTTGTAGGACGATGATGTTGCTGCAGTGAAAGATGGAGCTCTCAGTATTCATCGATTGAGGCGATCTTTGGATGACCCTCATGGAAGGGAAATTATTACACTCAAGATGGAAATCCAGCAAATCATGAAAGGTATTGAAATTGTAAATCAATGTAACTTTAGTTCATTGTTGTTAAGAAAGATATGTAACATTTTTGCTACTCATTTTTAGGAAACTACTCATACTTCATGCAAAAGGAAATCTTTGAACAGTCAGAATCAGTTATCAACACAATGAGAGGGCGAGTAAATTTTGAAAACAACAGTATCACTCTTGGTGGTATCAAGGTAAAAAATATATTTTGGCTATGATTAGTGTTCCAAATTTCCATAAAAGTTGTAAAAGGGTTAATATTTTATTGCTTAAATTTAACTTTTTCAAGGACTACATTCCCGAAATTCGTCGTTGCCGACGTCTGATGCTCATTGGATGTGGAACCAGCTACCATTCCGCTTTGGCCACACGTCAGCTGCTGGAAGAGCTCACAGAGTTGCCGGTTATGGTTGAGCTTGCCTCTGACTTCCTTGATCGGAGCACTCCCATATTCCGTGACGATGTGTGCTTCTTCATATCCCAGTCTGGTATGCATATTACCTTGTCTCTCTTTTAATACCTGTGTTTTAATTTAAATTGTCAGTTTAAAAAAAAAATCCATTTGTTTAGGAGAGACGGCTGACACTCTCATGGCTCTTCGGTACTGTAAACAAAGAGGAGCTCTCATTATCGGTGTTACCAACACTGTTGGCAGTTCCATTTGTCGTGAGTCTCACTGTGGTGTCCACATTAATGCTGGTCCGGAAATTGGTGTGGCCTCCACCAAAGCCTACACTTCTCAGTTCATCTCACTTGTTATGTTTGCTCTGGTTATGAGTGAGGACCGTATCTCCCATCAAAACAGAAGGACTCAGGTCAGTATCTAAACTTAGCACATCTTCTCTAAACCTGTTCTAATGTCAATTTTAATAAAATTTGTGGATTTTTAAATTAAAAATAAAACAAAAAACCACAGATTATTCAAGGTCTGAAAAATTTAGACAACCAGATTAAAGAAGTTCTTGAGCTAGATGGACGGATTCTGGAAATTGCCAAAGATCTGTATGAACACAAGTCTCTTCTTATCATGGGTCGAGGCTACAACTACTCAACTTGCCTGGAAGGTGCTTTGGTAAGAACAGAGGCATAATTTGCTTGAGTCTACCACACATACCTATTATTGGTTTTAAGATTATGTAATAACTGTGTATTTCTTCTTACTGCAGAAAGTTAAGGAACTTACCTACATGCACAGTGAAGGTATTATGGCTGGTGAGCTGAAGCATGGACCGCTTGCTCTTGTGGACAGAGCCATGCCTGTCATGATGATTGTTACGAGAGACCCTACATACACTGTAAGACATTCAAACTTAACACTCAATTATTTTTGAACTTAAGTTGGAATTTGTTAGGTTGAACAAATAATTACAAAAGAGAATGTTTCTTCAACTTTCAGAAATGTATGAATGCTCTGCAACAAGTCACAGCACGTGATGGACGACCTATTATTGTCTGTGAAAAGGGAGATACTGAGACAGCAAGCTATGCTTACAAAACCATTGAAGTTCCTCCTACAGTGGATTGCCTTCAGGTATTTTAGAAATTCAATATAGTAATAATTAGAGCAGATGTACCAGTAGTATGTATAAACAAAACACAGCTTTGATATTGACAATGTTTCTTGTGTTTCAGGGTATTTTAACTGTGATTCCGATGCAACTTCTGTCGTACCACATAGCTGTTCTTAAAGGATGCAATGTCGACTGCCCCCGGAATCTTGCAAAGTCTGTCACTGTTGAATGAAGGATGAGCAGACATCACTGGAGTCTTGAGAATATTTTTCTTATGATTTGTTGTATGAAACTCCTTTTCCCTTACTTTGGATGGATTAGATTTTCATGTGTTGTCTTTTACCTATATTTGAAAGCAAAGGCAACTAATTTTACTGTGATCTTAAGTTGCACTTCTACAGTGTACAACTGTCAGTTTAATACTAGTAGAGGACACTTCATGTTATGTAGTGATTTTTAAGACTTGTGTGTATGTGTATGTCTATCCACACTTGTTTTTTCTCGTCTGAATGGATTTTTAGCGTTGGAATAGTAGACTGCTCTGATGATTTTGTAAATCAACCTCATAAAGATTATGTGCGCATTTATTTACTTTTATAAAGAAAATAATCCACATCATGGATTGGTAGTTCCAAATGTGCATTTACATAGATGTCTTTGCTTGTGTAAAAAGTACACTGCCATAAATTAAATATTTAAAAAGAAGCTTTTAATTGACGTGAGGCTTAAAGACATTATTTTATAATCGATCTCCCAAACTTACAACTATGCATCAAAATTTTAAAATTTTCCTCTCTACTCAATGAACTATCTTATTATTTTTTGTTATCGTAACACTTTCAACATTTATAAATTCTGTTGTGTGGTGTAGGGACTTTATGGTGGTTTCTGCATATGGCACCAAATATTGTTAGTACAAGTATGTTAATATTTTTACCAGATAGGCATTGGGGGTCCTCATTTTGTCACCAACACATTCCTGTTTGTATGCTTTCTTCAATTTTTAATTCCTTAAAGCAAAAACTCATTTTTTTCACAAAAAAAAATTGTTGAATTATTTTAGATGTCTGTGATCAAGTGACTTTATTTTCTTTACGATGGGGACCTTGTATTAGCCAAGGTATCTGTTTAATCATAGCACCATACAGTATACTTTGTTACCATAATTATATGAAATAAAAATATCTTAAGACTTAACCTTGTGTTTGTTTCTTTTATCATAATACTTCTCCTATCGGCCTGTTTGAATGTCACTCTCTTCATTCAAAATGAGAAAAATTAATGGACACAACAAGTTACGCTCAAAAATGCCTTGGCAGTAGCAATTCTTCAGAAACTTTATCTTTTGGAGGGAATGAATGAGAAGAATCAAATGGTAGTTTATTGTAAATTCAGAGAAATATCGACTCTATCCTATCGAGGACTCCGCACTTAAAGTCAAGGCTGGACTGTTTATCTTGAAGTAAGCAGACAAAAAAAGCAATCAAATAGCAGACGACATGGAATATTTGCACACAACAGCTTAGCCAACCTTAATTTTCAAAAGTTGAAATACAGTGGCTTAGAGGTTGGATTTTCCAGGAGTAATGTGATTTTCGACTCATGAAAAGCACTAAAAGACATTATTAACGTAAGGACACGATGGGAAACATCACTTACTCTCTTTTTACGAATGAAACAATTGTTTTCAATCTATCACGACACTGTGCTTCTTCTGTTGGTACTGTCTGTCGTCTGCTCTTGAGCACTACGTTGTCAAGTCACATCCGAAAAACTTGTGTTTGATTTGCAAACGTACAGGTGGACTGTCTGAACCTTTAGTGTCAAGCCGTTTATTTTTTAACGTTAATACGCAGTGATCTGTTGGCCATCTGAAAAGTGTGTGCGGTTTGCAGAAGTGAGGCATGTGAGCATGCTTTGTATCGATCGACCGTGCCCGTCCCCGTCGTGTCCGTCGTCGAGCTCCTCAGCGTAGTTGTTGGGCTTTCAGTAGTGAAGGAACTCACAGTGATTCGGCATGGCTGCTCCCGCAGCTTGTACCCGTTTCAGTGATAACTATGACCTCAAGGAGGAGCTTGGAAAGTAAGTAGACGACCAACTACCGTTTGTCCAAATTTGGGGAGGATTCGTTGTCTCCGTGGGCCGGAATTTAATGTGCGCTAGTTGGCCGCAGGAGCAGGCAGGTCCTCCATTCCATTCCCTGTGCCCCATGCTCGTACCTGATCCCAACCCCAGCACCGGGCCCCCTGATACCCAAGTATACACGGTGTGCCCAAGTTGGTTAGGTTGAACAGAGGTGCTGTTATGTGTGTCCCACTGTGAAGATGATTTGTTGGGAGCCAAGATCCTTGGGCTGACATGATGTGTTATCTTTCTCTTGGTCATTTCTTTACCCAGTCATAAAATACAATAGGTTTAAATGTAATCTGACTTTGTGTTGCACATTTAAAAATTAATTGTCATTGTCATGTTCAGCTGACTTCCCTCAAATAACGCAACTATTCATCATAACCCTATTTCGTAACCACATTTTAGATTGCCTTTGTCAATTCATGGACACTTGAATTCAATCGACAGAATACTAACTATTTCTTTGACCATTCTTTTTGTCCTCGCAAATAAGCTACAGAAATTTTTTTTCTGTGAATGATGAAATGATGGTGTTCACCACCAGGTACTCATCTCAACGTTCATTTAACATGGTGATTTGGGAAAAAAAACTGCAACGTTAATTAATCAATATCATATCAATGTTTCTGATCTTGTTTACAATTTTAAGCATTCAGTTATTTGACAGGGATGACATTTTATGGTATGTGACCAAAAAAAAAGGCTAGGGGTAATGATGGTTGGACATTAAGATAAGAAACTGGGCAGAGGTGGTAGCAATGTGAAAGATGCATGGAAGCGAAGGTTACCGGCAATAATGACCTATTGCCGGACATCCTCATGGTATCTGGGAGGAGGTGGGGTGGGTTGTCGAGTGTCTTTGACTGGTAGTACTTTTAAGCCATGTGTGGTCTGATCTGGTGCGCTATAAAGGATGAGTACACTCTTCTATAGTAACGCTCAAATTTGTTTCCAGGCCTTCTCATTATTTTTTCAATATTTTTCTAAGCAAACTGTTTTGAAGTAAGAGTTTGAATTTTCTGTTTTTGTTGAACTGCCAAACAAAGATCTTTCTCTGACATGGATGTCGCTTGCAATGATGTTGTAGAAGTTTAAGACTCCTACAGTAACTATGCCTGGCTCAGTTTGAATCAAAGTCCTGATGGTACATGTATTGACCTACTTTCTAAGTCAGTGACAATGTAACTCAAGACATCCAATGTGATTTCTGACTACGGAGTATCTCATCAAATCACCCATCTCTTCCAAGTAAAATGTCCTGCATGTGAGAGCGGAACTACCACTTTGATCATGAAACACCGTGCGGTCAGCTTGCCACGCCAGCGATGAAGTTGATAGTTAACTCTGAGGGTGCCGGTGTCGGGTCTCTCACAGGACCCCTCTTTTTCACTTGTTTTCTGTTTGAAAAGTTATTATTAGTACAGACTGGGCGTTGACCTGCTTGCTGTTGAGGCCGTTTCGGGTGGAGGGGGCGGGGGAGGGGGCCGTGCGTTTGAATCCGCCGAGGATAATAAAGTGCGACTAGGGAGACGGAATGGGACAGACGAGGAGGGGGGGGGATGAGCGTGACCGGGAGGACGACGACGTGACGACGTTCGGGGTGGACTGGGCGGACGGTCGGCCGGGACGGTTGGCCGGGACGGCGCCGGCAGTGGAAAGTAGGGAAATTAGTGGTGTTTTATTCATGACCGCATCTGCACTGCACCCTCCTTCCCCTCGCCGGCCTCGGCATTGGGCCTCGGCATTGGGCCTCGCCTCCCCGCTCGCAGCCTCTATCCTTGGACCCCTCTCTCTTTCCTCGGTCCTTCCCCCGCCCCGCCACGGCGATGGGATGTGGAGCTAGCCCGCTCCGCTACATCCACCTGTAAGTTGGCTCCATTGTTCTCGCCGCTATTTGCTTTCTTTCGCCGACCCCCTCCCCTCCCCTCCCTTTGGCGGGCCCCCGCGGTGGCCCCCTCGTGCGGCGGCGTGCCCCAACGCTCTGCCCCACGCTAGGCTCGGCGAGCCAGGCGAGGGCACCGCCACCCACACCACCCCTCGGGCCACGACAAGGGTGGCGGGCAGGCAGGCAGCCCCCTGCTTCGAAGCTGCTCGAAGCGCCTCCCGCAACTTTGGCGCAAACGCCGCGTCGCTCTGCTAGGCGCTGCGCTCTGCCCGTCCCCGCTCTGCGTACTCCGCGTGCCTGGCGTGCTCGCCGCTCTGCGGTCGGGTCGGGTCGGGGGGCGTAGCCGGGCGTAGCCACCGCCAGCAGCGCGCGGGGTGGCGCAAAGTGCGGCGGCGCGGCACTTCGAGTGCGACCTGGAGCACGTCGCACGTCGGCGAGCTCACTCTGTCCGGACGGCGGCGTGCTCGATCGGCCGTCGCGCCTCCGAATGGAACGACAGGCGGCCCGGCCCGGCCAGGACGGCGGCGACGGCATGCGGAGTCTGGCTGTGGGTTGAGCCCCGCCCGCTCCGCCCGCTCCGCCCGCCGAGCCCCGCCCCTGGCCTTATTGCCTCGATGCGTAATGTATAGGCCTGGCTCCCCGCACCGCCCCTCCCGCAGGACGCGGCGGTCCAGCCCACCCCCTTACCTTCCACTCCACCTGCCGGGCTGCCACAGGCTGCCAGCCCACAGCACCCCTGTCTCCGGCACCTTTCCTGTGCGGCGAGTCGGGCGATTCCGCCGCCCGCACTTGTCTCTCTCGCACTCTTGCAGTGTGCCGTGGGGGTGTGAGGGAGAGAGAGAGCCTTGCCTGCCCTGCCCGAGCATTGGCACCCCCTTAGCAACCCTCTAGCCTCGCCTCGCCTCGCCCCGCCGCGGGCCGCGAGCCACCCGGACGGATTCTCCCCCAAACCGCGCGCATTCCGCCGCTCCGCCATTCCGCCCCTCCAAATTACCACCCCTCGCCGCCCCCTACCCCTTCTTGCCGCCCCCTCGCCGCCATTTACAACCCCTTCCGTTTTGCGCGCCTTTCCTGCCTTTGCGGCGTGGCGCGGCGTGGCGCCGTGGCCTCGACCTGTCGCTGGGGCAACCCTTTGCCGTCGCCAAGTTTTCGTTTGGGGCGCCCCGCCCCGCCCCGCCCCGCCCCGCCCCGCCCCGCCCCGCCCCGCCCCGCGTCATGCCTGGCTCGTTCGTTGGCCTCGAAGCGCCCGGAGCGCCGCCGCGGGCCTTGGGAGTGCGGGGCCTTGGGGCCACGCTGTCCGGGACACCCCTACCGGCCTGTCCGTCCGCGTCGACCCCCAAGGCGCCGATATGCAAACCCGCAACCCGTCATGCTGACGCGGCACGCCGCCTGCGGCGCAGTGCGGCGCGTCTCGGGGGGCAGTCTCCCCCATACATGCAGCAGGCTGCATTCCGGCGGGCATTCCCTGCGTCGCTCTGTCTCGCTCGCACCCGTGGGGCTGTGTGTGAGAAAGGCGGCGAAGCACTGTCTGAAATTAGTTTAGTTTCGGCGGTGCCGCCTATTCCGGTGTCCTGGCGCAACCGTGTTCACCGTGTACCGGGCGTGCCCACATGGAGTGCACGGTCCTGGCCGGCCACCAAGCGGATTGCTGCATGGCCACTCGGCAAATTGAGTTGAGCCCGTGCCGCGCGCGAACAGAGGGAAGAGGGAGAGAGGGAAGCGAGAGAGAGAGAGAGAGGAGGGGGGTTAATCCGGCCCACATTGGCCGGCGGCCGGCACGGGCCGATGAGGGTGACGAGGGCTAATAGAGCTTCTCTTCTCCGCCGCCCGGTCTTCTTCCTGGCCCTGCCTTGGTGTGCGTGCCGTGGCGTGCCTTGGCGCCCACACTGGCGGTGGCCGGCCGGTACGTATGGAGTTAGACGCAGCCTGGCGCTAAACTCGCCGCCCCGCCCCACAGGGCCCCACAGGGGGCTGAATGGAGTGGAGGGCGTCCATCTGGCCACGGCGTCGGCCTGGCTGCCCGTCTGGGCATGTAGACCGATTCCGAGCGGGAATCTCTCTCTCTCTCTCTCTCTCTCTCTCCGCAATACGGGACGCATCGTGCGAGTGAGTGCGAGAGAGACAGCGACCGAGCTGCCCGGGGCTCTTAAGGGCCTTCCTTGTCTTGCGCGCTGCAGCCATGGCTCGCTCGCTGGCTCGCCCTGCGCTATGTGGCCACGCCGCCACGCAACCCACCCCAACGCTATCCTCATTCTCGCTCGGCGCGCACGGCTCGGAGGTGAGCCGTGCCGTTCGCAGAGCGCAGAGCGCAGGCGGCGTACCGGTGGCGGCGCTCCCCTGCTCCCCGGCGGGGGCGTGGGGGCGTGGGGGCGGCGGGGGCGGCACGGCCAGGCATTATAAACTTACGAGGCTGTAGGCCCGGTTCGTTTGTCTTGATTTGGCCCCGAGGCGCACCGAGGCGGCAGCAGCGCTCTCTCTCTTTCTCTCGCTCTCGGTCTCCTTTCCTCTGTCTCCATCTCTCTCCCGGCGTCGCGGCGGACTTTGGCCTTTTATATTTCCTCTGCCAGCGAGCCCGGCGTGCTCTCTGCTCTCGCCGTGCATACTTGGGGCCTGGCGGCGCCGGCCGCACTGCAGACTGATTCCGAGAGTCGTTTTCCTCGCTCTGTCTCTCTCGCACTCATGGGGCCTCCCTTGTTGGTGCGAGAGAGAGAGACGGCTCTGCTAAGCTTGACGAGATGCCCCGCCGTGCCGCCGGCGCTGCGAAATGGCGAATGGCGCAATGCAGCGCGGAGAAGAACGGGCGGCCGCACCGCATCATCGCCACGGCCAGGTGCTTCCCTCCCTCTCTCTCCTTTCCTCTCATTGCTTTTGTTTTTTCTCTCTTTTTCCTTTCCCTCCCTGTTCCGGCGGCCGGGCGGACGTCGGAATAAATGGTCCGGGGCTCCAGGAGAAGGGCGGGAGTCCTAATGATTTGACCTGTCCGAGCCGGTCCGGCCCGATGGGGGAAGAAAACACGGCGGGGCGGGGCGGGGCGGGGCGGTCGCGATAGCGTAATCGGCTCGGCGCAGCGCTAGCGCCACCTGCCGCGCGTGTCAGTTGGGGGCGTTGCTCGTGTGTGGGTGTGTGTGAGGATGGGGGTGTGGAGGTATGATTGTGTGCCCATGTGCGCGCGCTCTCTCTCTCGTGTGTGTGTGTGGACTAGATGAAAGCACTCTCCGGCGCCTGTACTTTGATTGCTGGCGCCGGGTGGCGCCACAGAGAGATGCATAGTCGGCCAAGGGCGTCATGCCCCCCACCACCGCCCCCCGGCCGCGCCCCCCGCGCGATCCGCAACGAATTCTAATATCGTAATACCATATTTACTGTCGCCATAAATCCACCCCCATCCCCCTCCCCCTCCGCGTTGCACCTCGCTGCTCCTCCCCCACCCCCTACCCCCTCCCCCTTTTGCATCCCTTAATGGCATCGTTCTGTCACGCCGGCGTGGCGAGGCTGCGATCGAGAGAGAGGGGGGGGGGCACACAAAGGGGTGCGAAACGAGGCGCCGGCCACCTGTCATTGTGCCTGCAGGGCCTGCAGGGCTGCGCTATGCATAGCTTGTTATTAGCACGCCAAAAAATGACGATCATAAAAACGTGGCGTCACCATAAAAAAAAGACTTGTATTTGTGCGTGTGTGCGTCGTCGGCGTCCCGGCAACGCCGGTCCTTTTGTTGCTGTTGCTTTTGTTGTTGCCGGCCAGCGGCAGCCAGCGGGGTGGCCGTTGACGCGCTTACGCAACTCGTATTATTGGCTCGGCTGGCGAGCACTGGCGAGCCGACCTGGCTGGGCCATGGCTGGCCATGGCTGGCCGGTCGGATAAAGCCCGGCGGCTCGATAAAGGAAAGGACGCGCCGTCCTGTATCTCTCGTTTATCGCGTGTGTGTGCGTGCGTGCGTGGTGGAGGTGTAAATGGAGAGGCCCGCGCTGTCAATAAACGTGCCGCGTGAAGCTGGTGGGCCTGGTGGGGCTTTACACTGCATGGCCCGGTCGGCCATCGGCACACACACTTTGAGTGGCGCGCGGCGCGCTCGCGGACCGCCCCGCCGGGGACCGCCGGGGGGCGTCCTTGAATGACGTTGTCATTTTTTAGCCACACTTTGTTGACTCCTCTCCTACTTTTAAGTCGCCAGTCAGTCGAATGTTGCCGAGACAGTCAATACTGCTCGCGCTCTTTGATGCTCGCCGTCTCGCTCCCACTAGTGGGCCCACCGGCTCGGTCGCTGTGGCGGTGTCAGAGTTCGGTGGGTCGCTCCTGGCGTTCCGGCGGCGGGGAGCGCGCCCACAGCAGACTCATCTTCGCTCTGTCTCTCTCGCACCTTTAGGGGACGCCCCATGAGTGCGAGAGGGACAGAGCGACGACTCTCGGAACCAGGCCGCTGCTCGAAAGCGATGCCCACATCCGGGAGTTTGTTTTAATGATGAGCGCCTGGAATACCGTCAAAGGAAGTTGCGGCCCGGCTGTGTGTGCGCGCTCCATGCGCACGCGCGTCTCTGTGTGTGTGTGTTTACCGTGCGAGTCGGTGTGCGTGTAAGTGCCCACCTCGCTGCCGTGGACCCGTGCGGGGCCGCAGGGGCCGCGGGGTCCTGTCGGGGACGTGCCCCCTTGCCCCGCCGGGGCCGCGGTCGAGGTCGAGGCCGAGGCCTAGGCCGGCGCCGTGCCCCTGGTCGGGCCTGGTCGGGCCTGGTCGGGCCTGGGCGGGTTGGGCCGTGTTGTGTACTTGGAAGTTTGGCGCCGGGAATAATTGAAATTTCTAATCTTGCGCCGCAGGTAATTTGGGGAGAAAAGTTGGCCGCCCTGGGCGCGACCCGGGAACTTTGTTAGTGCAGGCGGGGCGGGGGCGGCGCGGCGCGGACAAGCCGGCGGGGGCAGGGGGATGTTGTTTTGCTATTTTGGCAGTAATGGCCAGACGCGGGGGAGGGGAGCGACCTTCCCACGAGCAGCAGGCTGATCCCGCTGTCTCTCTTGCACCTATACGGGACGCCCCGTGAGTGCGAGAGAGACAGCACGTCGAAGACGACTCTCGGAATCAGTCTGCAGGGGCGGGGCCGGGGGCCGGCGGGGAAGTTACTCGTCCGGGGAGCTCGTCATTTTCCAGTGGCGGCGCCCCGGTCCCGTTCGGCGCTGCATGCGAAATGGCGCTAGGGCTTTTGCAACTTAGCGTTATTGGCACGTCGCGTCCCCCAGGCCGCCAGGCTGCCGGGCCCCCCAGGACCTCAGGGACGGGGGCTTCTCCTCCTGCCCGAGGACACGCCCCGCGGCCTGCGGGGCGTGTCGCCGCGCCGTCTCTCTCGCGTCCTCACGGCACGCCCCATGAGTGCGAGAGAGACAGCGACTACCGCTCGGCGCGGTCGGCGGCGCCTCACCTGCGTGTCTGGCAGTGTGGGCGCCTCGCCGCCTCGCGCACGTGCTCCTCGACCTTCGCCTGCGCGGCGCGGCGCGGCTCAGCGCGGCTTGACTCGCGGCGGCCGAAACGAGAAGGAGGAGCAAAAAGGAGGCGGCCGCGACGGAGGCGGAAAAAGTGGGTCTCTCTGGCGGCGCGTCGAACTTGCGCTGCTTGCGCGCGCCTGTGGCGGATCGGCGGCTTTTATTGATGGCACCGCCGCCTCGCCGCCAGCAGACTGATTCCGAGAGTCGTCGCTCTGTCTCTCTCGCACCCATGGGGCGTCCCGTATCGGTGCGAGAGAGACAGAGCGACGAAAACGACTCTCGGAATCAGTCTGCTGGGCTCGCGGCTGGGCGCCACTCCACGCCACTTTACGCTCCGCCGTGCGTCTATTGGCTTATTGATTGGCACGCGGTGCTTGGGCAGGACCTCGAGACGGAGAGTCGTTTTCGTCGCGCCGTCTCTTTCGCTATACACGGGAGGCCCCGTGAGTGCGAGAGAGACGGTGGAATGTCTGCAGCGCGACGTTCGACAGAGCGCGCCGCGGCCGGCGGGCATTCGCTCCGCAATCTCATTCCTGCAGCGTTATCTTTCTGAAGCGCATATTTCCTGCTTTTAATCGGTGTTTTTTCGTGCGTGAGTGAGAGTTTACTCTGTCTGGAAACAAACTGTGCTGTTTGGAAACGTTGGTGAAAGTTTTCAAATCATAGTCGAGTATTTTCCCGTGGTGTTTTTCCAATGTTTTTCTACACTTACAGTGTGGAAAATTCCTGGAATATGTGCTGGCGTGTGCGGCGTCGTCTGTTGGCGCGCGACGCGCTGCCTGATTGGTTGCGAGCGCGGCGCTGGCGGATGGACTTTCCGACTGTGTATGACGTGTAGGCCGCGGGGACGTCGGGGCCCCGTTCTGTCAAACGGCCGGCTTGTATTATTCAAGAGGCCTCCAGGCTGGAGGCTCCAGGGCTCCAGGGCTCCAGGGCTCCAGGGCTCCAGGGTCCTGCCGCGCCAGCATCGCCGCGCTGGATTTGCCTGTTGTAGTGTAGCGCCTGGTGGAGCCCCGGGCCGGGGCCCCGGCGCGGACCGCTGGGCCCCGGACGGCCCCGGACGGCCCCGGATGATGAAAGGATCTGGGGGCTCACGTTCGTCCCGGGAGGCACTCGTGGGCTATCGCGATGGGACGGGACGGACCCATTGACTCACCGACTGCAGACTGATTCCGAGAGTCGTTGTCGTCGCTCTGTCTGGGATGTACGAGGCGTCCCTTTACGGTGCGAGAGAGACAGAGCGACGGAAACGACTGTCGGGGTGAGTCCGCTGGACTTGCCAAAGCCGAACCCCTCCGCCTGGCGCTTGGCGTCCGCGTGAGTCCGCGTCAGCCGTGCCCACACCCTCGCCGCCCCGACACTAATGGTTCAAAACATACACAAAAGCCGCCCAGGGCACGCCCAGGGCACGCCAGTGCGCCGGCCGTGGCCCAGGAGTCTTGATTCCGAGTTGGTCGCTCAGTCTCTCCCGTGAGTGCGAGAGAGACGGCGAGCGCCTCTGTTGGGAATCAGCCGGCAGGAGGAGAAGGCCGCGGTTCAGGAGGGGGGCGTCAGTAAATATAGGCGGCGTGCCTTTGCTAAAATTAGTGGGCCACGGCCTGGTTGATTGCGAGCGGGGCGGCCAGGTCAACAATCACTGCGCCTACCTCAGGCCAGTTCAGGCGGACGCACATCTGGACAAGTTTAAAATGAGGTGTGTACATTCCGAGCATGCCTGCGGTCCATGCCCGCGCCGAGACTGCTCGCTGAGACACGAGTGCTGGGTCCTTAAGTTGCGGCGGGTACATCGAGGTGCTCAAGACGAGGACAGGGCGGGCTTACTTGATAGGTATGCAGCAGCAGACCGATTCCATCCAGGTCGGTTTCGTCGCCGTGTCTGTCTCGAACTCGTGGGGCGTCCCGTATAGGTGCGAGAGAGACCGAGCGACGAAAACGACTCGTTGAATCATTCTGCAGAAAGGTCACGAAGGGTGCAGGGGAGGGGCGCTCCTACCCCTCACTCCTTGTTCCTTCGATTCCCCTCCCCCCCCCCACCTTCACCGCCCAGCAAAAAGGGGAAAAGGGTTGGCCTTGGCTCGCGCGCGTCCTGGACCGTCCTGGCCATCCTGGACAGCACTTTCATTTAATTATAGCCGCCTCCGGGGCACATTCGGAGCACTTTGGAGGACTGCCGTTCCCTCCAGAGCGATTCCGGACGGCGCTATCGTCGCTCTGTCGCTCTTGCGCCGCCGCCACGGGACGCATCATGAGTGCGAGAGGGACGGAGCGACGGAAGCACTTTCGAGTGGGTCCGCAGCTTCCGACCGCCGCGGTCCACGCGCGGGCCGCAAAGTCAACGGCATGAATGGATTGGCGCCGACGGCGAGGTGCGAGTTTGGCCTCGCACACCGCGTCGACGGCGAGGTGCTAGTTTGGCCTCGGACACCGCGTTGACGGTGAGGTGCGAGTTTGGCCTCGGACACCGCGTTGACGGCGAGGTGCGAGTTTGGCCTCGCACACCGCGTCGACGGCGAGGTGCGAGTTTGGCCTCGGACACCGCGCCGACCCGAGCCGCCCCGATCCGCCGCGAGACGGAGGCCCTTATCGTGCTGCCCGCTGGTCGCTGCTCGTCCCGTCCGAGTCCGTCGTCCCATTGGCCGGCTGCTTTATCTGCGGCGATGCGGCAACGCTTGCAGCGCGCTGCACATTGCACCGCTATCTATCGCGCGCCGCAGTCTCAGTGCTTCCGTCGCTCTGTCTCTCTCGCACTCCCTTGGTGTTCCGTAGCGGTGCGAGAAAGATAGAGTGGCGGCTGCACTGCGCGGAATCACTCCTGCAGGCTGACCTAGGTCCTAGGTCACGGCGGAAGGGGCGATGCTTGCTCAGCCTCACCTCGTCGGCGCAGTGCATTGATTCCGTTAGTCGTTTTCGTCGCTCTGTCTCTCTCCGCCCCATCCCATGAGTGCGAGAGAGACAGAGTGACGAAAACGACTCTTGGAATAAGTACACAGTGACGGTGCGGGCACTGACCCCGCGCTTGACGCTTTGCGCGGGGCGCGGTCGGCGCGGGGCGCGGTCGCGCACTTGAGGGGCTGCGCGAGGCTCAAGGCGCGCCCTCGCGGCCCGGGTCATCATTCCCGTCATGCCGCACCGCGCCAGGTTGTCTCCTACTTGCACTTGTTGCTCTGGCCGCCCCGCCCCGCCCTGCGCTCCGCTGCTGCCGCTGCTATCAATCACTCTGCACGCGCCAAACCGCCCCGCCCCGCCCCGCGTGCCGCCCCGCGTTCATCGTCACTCCTCTGGAAGTGAAGACGGTCGTCCTTGGAGGAAAGTTCTCCGGTCGGCGTCGTCGCCCACCGCCTCGTCTCGCCCCGCTGGACTCCAGCCTTTCTCGAGTGCGAGCCTCGCGCGAGTTTGGCGCCGCCAGAAGTTGTTGTTGGCGCTTGTCGTGCTCTTGTTGGAGCTGTTGGGGACGTGCCTCACGCGTAGGCTTCAATGGGGCGGCACGACGATGGCCTGGCGGAAGGAGGGAGGGGTGAGGACGCCCCGCTCGGCCGGGGGGGGGGGGGCGTCGCGGCCCCTGCGCGGCCTGGCGTGTCGCTGGCGTGTCGCTGGCGCGCGGCGGCCTGGCCTTTTGATGCGAGGAAGGCAATTTGGCAGCGGGGGCCCCGCGCCCCGCACTGCTCCGCGCCCCGCGCAAAGGGAAGGCCCGCGAGGGCGGCATCGCTCTCGACGCGCTGACAGTGGCGTCTGCGTGGGTCAGCAGACTGATTCCGAGAGATTCGTTTCCGTCGCTCCGTCGCTCTCGCACCCACACGGGACGCCCCTCGAGTGCGAGAGAGACAGCGACGAAAACGACTCTCTCTGAATCAGTCTGCTGTGCCTTTTCGGTCCAGTATTTGCCGCGGCTTTCGCAGCGTGGCGTTTTTGGGGCAGGGTGCGCGTCCCGCTGTTCGTTAATGGGTGGCCCGGGGGGAGGGGAGGGGAGGGGGTAGGTGGATAAGCAGGCGAAGCCGGCCTGCGCGGGACATGACTGGTTTAGCGGCGGGCTCGCCCTCTTCCTCAGAGCACGGCCCGGCCGGCCCGGCGCCGGGGGCAGCTTTCCTTCCTTTTTTGTTTATTTGGGGATCAAGTGTGCCTTTAAGGAAAAATTCGGGGCGAAAAATGAAGACGATGATTATGATGGAGGGAGGGAGGGAGGAGGCGGGGTTACTTTAATGGGGCGGTTTATAAAAACACGAAAAGGAAAAGGAAGGAAACGCGTTTCTGGCGCCCCAAGGGCGTTGCGCCGACTCGACGAAAAATGTAGGCCAGAGAACTAACTTAGGTCAGGAAATGAAACGGGAGAAAGTTTGGGCGTTTTGGAAAGCCGTCGCCCAGCGTCTTGGCCGCGCCGCACTTGCTTGGCAGTCTGCGGGGTGATGTTGTGCTGACGTGTAGCAGTGGCGGCGCATCGGGAAGTGGAGGAGAGAGAGAGAGGGGGGCGGGGGCGGGGGGCAGTCCTCTCAGTGTGGTGCTGTCCTGCCATTTCCACGCGCCTACCTGTCCGGCAGTGGGTGAGACGTGGGCGCCCACAAGAGAAGGGGGGGGGGGTACTCCGCAGTCTGGAGAGCAGAGTGAGTGGTTGCACGCAAAGCCGCATTGAAAAGCGGTCCGAAAAGAGAAGCCTACTGTGCATTAAAATATCGGGGTCACCGCCCTGCCCTCAATGGACCCATGTGTCTTGTGCAGAATCTGCCCTTTTTTCCGCCGCCCGGCTGCCCGGCTCGGCCACCCCCACCACCACCACGACCTCCGCTCCGTCCTCCCGGCCGCCATGGTCGATGCGGACTCCAGGGCATAAATTGGCGAAAATGAAAACACGAGCCTCTGGCTTCATAAATCTAGGCGTTGTGTGTGTATGTGTGTGTGCGCGCGCTCACGCCGCGGGGGGCTGGGGCAAGGGCGAGGGGGCTGGACTGTGGTGTAGAGGCCCGAAGGCCTTGCTTTGCGGCGCGGCACACACGCACACACACACACACACACACTCACACACACTCACGGATTTCTGCGGTTGCGACACCGCACGCATGTGATGTGGCCGCGTGGATTGTTGTCCGCGTTGCTCGGCGTTGCCCGCCTGCCTGCCTGCCAGCCAGCCAGCGTGGTGGTGGCTGTCCAGGCCTGAAACGCGGGCTGCCAGACTAGACCCGTCAACTAGACCCCCTGGAATTACCTCCGGCGCACTCTGGCCTGGCGCCATGATGTGCTACGGCGCCCACCCCACCCTGCCTGCCCCTTCCCACCGGGCTGAGCTGGGACCCCCTGGCCGGGACCCCCTGGCCGGGACCCCCTGGCCGGGACCCCCTGGCCGGGACCCCCTGGCCGGGACCCCCTGGCCGGGACCCCTGGCCGGGACCCCCTGGCCGGGACCCCCTGGCCGGGACCCCCTGGCCGGGACCCCCTGGCCGGGACCCCCTGGCCGGGACCCCCTGGCCGGGACCCCCTGGCCGGGACCCCCTGGCCGGGACCCCCTGGCCGGGACCCCCTGGCCGGGACCCCCTGGCCGGGACCCCTGGCCGGACCCCTGGCCGGACCCTGGCCGGGACCCCTGGCCGGGACCCCCTGGCCGGGACCCCCTGGCCGGGACCCCCTGGCCGGGACCCCCTGGCCGGGACCCCCTCTCGCAGGGCCCCGCCATGATAGGGGTGGGAGCACTGGGAGCCTAGTCGGTCGGCAGGCTAAGTCATGGCGGCTGGCCTGTTGCCAAGTCGGATGGCGGCGACCTGCCGACGGACAGGCGGACGGACGGACAGACAGACAGACGGATGGATGGATGGATGGGGAAGCACACAGTGGGTCTGTGTGCCCGCGTGCCCGGCCGCTCCGCGCTCGCACACGGCCGTTGCTGGACACGTGTGCAATTGGTTCGTTCGATCGGCCGGCCAGAGCCAGCAGACTGATTCCGAGAGTCGTTTCGTCGCTCTGTCTCCCTCGCACTCAGAGGGCGCCCCGCCGCGGTGCCAGAGAGAGACAGAGGGAATCAGTCTGCAAGCCTCGTGTTGTACACGTTGCTCGGCGCGTTCCAGACGGCAGCAGCGGCCTCGGCTGGTTGGCTAAAACGGAGGCAAATGGAGCGAACTGGAGAAGCTGGGGGAAGGGGGGGGGGGGGCTGGCTGGCCTGCGGTGGTGCGGTGCGACGCTCCGCGACGCTCCCCCGGGACTGTGGGGTCTCTCAGGTGTCGCTCCCGCCTGCCATTCCACCAGCCCCATCAATCAGCCGGCTCTGCATCTTGCGCGTCTCGCGCGACGCGAAGAAACAGATGGGGCCCCCGCCACCCCCACCGCCTGTGACCCCTGCAGGGGCCCGCGGCTCGCTCGCCCGCGGTGCTGGGGGCGTGGGGTGGGGCCGTGGGGCTGTGCGGCCCGCGAGGCGGTGTGGGGCGTTTGGCGCAGTGCACCTAGCGGGGCGTGGTTGGTAGCACTGTCCTGGCATTTGCTGTGCCCTCGGCTGTGCCCCACCACTACACCCTACACCCGCCACGCCACGCCGCCGGCTTTCGGCTTTTGTCTCGCAGGCCGCCAACTTGCTGTTGACAGCCACTTTGGAAGCCACGGCGAGGCGAGGCGAGGCCACGCGGCCACGCCACTGCAAGTCTGGAGCTGGACCGCTCGCTGGAGCGCCCGCCGAAGGTCGGGTAGGCAATGCGCCGGGCGGGCTGTGCGACGGGACTGCCTATCCCGCCTTCTGCAGGCTGGAGCGGTGGAGGTGCAGTGTACACAGCACTGTGGCTGGAGTGGAGGCGGGTCTCTCGGGCTGGCTGCAGGCTGACTGGCTGGCTGGCTGATGCCTGGCTGTTGGCTGGGCTCCCCGCTCCCCGGGCAGACATTTCGTGTCGAGCCGGCGAGCGCCATGGAAGTCACGAGAGTGATTTAACTCCCGCGTGCGCCGCCGCCCCGACCTCTCTCTCTCTCTCTCTCTCCTCTCTCTCTCACTCTCTCTCTCACTCTCTCTCTCACTCTCTCTCACTCTCTCTCTCTCTCTCTCTCTCTCTCTCTCTCTCTCTCTCTCGCTCTCACTCTCACTCCTACAGTTCTCCGCGAGCACTCTCGCAGTGTTCGCGCTCTCTTTCCCCGGGACAGTGTCTGTGTGTGCGCGACATTCTGACGCCCCCTCCCCACCCCTCTCCTTTCATTTGGTTGGCCAGGCTTCGCCAGGCTCGGCCGGGCCGTGGCATGCACCCAATGGCAATACGCCACCAAGTAACGAATGGCCCGGCGAGGCGAGCCATCTTTGCTGTTGCTTTTGTCGGTTATTCCTTTTCGCGGCGCCCCACTCTTTGTTTTGATTTTGTTATTTTTTATCTGTGTCTTTTCCCTCTCCTTTTATATTCGGAGCGCCGGAGGCTTATTGCTGTCGCGCACTCCGGTGCGGTCATTGTTTGATTGGCATCGGAAAATGTTGGGAGGCGTGCCGCGTGCGTGCCGCGCGCATTGTTCGGCTCGCCGTTTGCCGCGCTCGCCGCGCTCGCCCCGCTGAATTATAAAGCGCGCTGGCCGCGCTAGCCCCGGCCAGGGCCCCGGCAGCCCCGCGGAGTGGGGCGATGGACGATCTTTCCGAACAGTGCTACGTCGCGCTGTCTCTCTCGCGCCCCCACGGGACGCCGCCGCGGGGCGTGAGTGCGAGAGAGACAGCGCGACGAGGCCGGCCCGCGGCCGAACGAGGCGTGTGTTTGCTCGCCCCGCCTGGCGGCCCGGCGGCGCGGCCCGTCACGCGGTACCCGAAAGACAAAAGGCCAGGCCGGCCCGAAATTCGCGTGATTGAATTCGCACGAGTAAATGTCAAACACCTGTAAATTAGATTTCCCGGGCGGGCTCTGCTCCCACAGTTCCCGCCTCCCGCTCGGCGCGGGCGGTGGGGCGGTCCCGGTTCGACCACGTCCTCGGGGCGCTGTTGGGACACGCCCCCTGTCGTCGTCCCCCGCCCCCCAATCTCCAGAAGACTGATTCCGAGAGTCGTTTCCGTCTCTCTCGTACTCGAGGGGCGTTTCGCACAGGTGCGAGAGAGACGGAGCGACGAAAAGGACTCTCGCAATCAGTCCGCAGGGCGCGAGAGAAAGACGGATAGACGCTCATTGGTCTTGCGGGGCGGCAACCACTGCCGTCTGATCCGCAGTTTATTCACTGTACGCCCCCGCTGCCACTGCCGCCGCCCCCGTTGCCGCCCCCACGAGCCCCGTTGCCTCGCATAGTGTGAGCGAATGGGGAAAATGGTGGCCAGGGCACGGCCGGGCACGGCAGGCCGGGGGGTGGGGGCGACGACTCCGCCGACGCACCCCGAATGTTAAGTCAGCACGGTGGGGCCGGCAGGCCGGCAGCCATGCGGCAGCCAGGCACGCACCCTTGAACAGGGTCGGGGGCAGGGGCTGCGAGGCCGCGCGGTGGCGGGGCGTGGCGGGGCGTGGCGGGGCGTGGCGGGGCGTAGCGCGCTGGGGTGGGGCTGCTGGGGACTCGGCTATTGTGTGCCAAAAGATGGCCAGCACCGCTTCCTCAGCATTACCGCGGCCTGCCTGCCTGGCACCCTTTCTCGAGCCCCTCTCAGTGTATGGCGCGGCCCCTCTGCCAGAGGCGTTCTAGCCGCTCTAGCCCGCAGGCCACTGTCTCGGCCAGCAAAAGAAAGTGGGAAAAAATACCGGATGGAATCCCAGGCCGAATCCCTGACCGGAATCCCCCTGACCGGAATTCCCTGACCGAAATACCTCTGACCGGAACTCCCCTGACCGGAATCCCCGACCGAAATTCCAAGCGTTATCCCTGACAGAATGCAAATGGTAGCCCAGTTTCACTTTGCGATGAGTTGACGGCTGGACGCGGTGCGCCTTGCGGTGTGCCGCATGTCGGCGGCCTCGTTATGCGAGAGACAGAGAGAGAGAATGAGAAAGAGAGAAAATATTGGGTGCGGGAAACTGCCCGGGCGCGCGGTGTTCGAAGCCCGGTGGTGCCGCAGTGGCGTGGCGGCGGCATCGTGCCTTTATTGTGAGTCGGAAGGTCGTGACCCCCGTAACCGCCAGGGCCGCCAGGGCCGCCAGGGCGCGCCAGGGGCCACCATTACCCACGCCCCTTGACTCGTCGACGCTCCTGCGCTCCTCCATGCTCCCCCTCCCTCACTGTGGCGCCCCCGACGGCCCCGACGGCCAGCAGGCCCTATTACTTGTTGACGTTGACGCGGCGCTGTACACGTCGCGCACTCACGCGCTTTCCCTCGCCACTCAGCCAACAGCCGCCCGAGCATCTTGTCGTCCCTGTCACACTCACGGGGCGCCCCGTAGGCCCGTCCCTCATGATGTGTTGTGTGAGAGAGAGACGATCCTGTGGAATCGCTCTGGTGGCATAAATGAAAATATATTTGTGCTCTGGAAGCGTGCGGCTCGCCTTGACGCCATGAGTGCTTGTGTGCTAACGCTCTGTTTTTTTTTCGTTTCAGGTGAGTACTGTACCGCCGTGCTGGCCGTGCTGGCGGTGTTGCAGCTGGCCGCCGCGCTGAATATTCAACGGCGGCCGGATTGACGCTGCGTCGCTCTGCGTCGCTCTGCGTGGCGGTGAAGCGAGGCGAGACTGAGGCTGCACGCCGCCGTCGCACAGTGGGCCAGAAGACCGCCGCAGCCGCGGCCAAAATTCTGTACGCGCTTTGAGATCCAGAGCAGGCTCGGGCTGGCCAGGGCAGACAGGCAGAAAAATCTGCCGGGGCCTTCGGGTTTGGGACCAGTAACGTCACAAAGTTGGTCAAAGAGTGACAGAATCTCCGAAAGTAGCCGTTTTCGCTGATTTTGGGCGGCCACTGCGACCGATCTAGTCGCCGTAAAAGGCCTCCCTCGACGTCCTAGTACTCTGAAGACCCTACTCTTTCATGCCCTGTATCGGGAAGACGTTGACCACAACGATTTTGGCTTTGACCGCAACGATTTTCCGACCAAGTTGGTCAAAAAGTAGTCGAATCACGGAAATTTGCTGATTTTCCTGATTTTGGGCGGCCACTGCGACCGATCTAGTCGCCGTAAAAGGCCTCCCTCGACGTCCTAGTACTCTGAAGACCCTACTCTTTCATGCCCTGTATCGGGAAGACGTTGACCACAACGATTTTGGCTTTGACCGCAACGATTTTCCGACCAAGTTGGTCAAAAAGTAGTCGAATCACGGAAATTTGCTGATTTTCCTGATTTTGGGCGGCCACTGCGACCAATCTAGTCGCCGTAAAAGGCCTCCCTCGACGTCCTAGTACTTTTAAGACCCTACTCTTTCATGCCCTGTATCGGGAAGACGTTGACCACAACGATTTTGGCTTTGACCGCAACGATTTTCCGACCAAGTTGGTCAAAAAGTAGTCGAATCTCGGAAATTTGCTGATTTTGCTGATTTTGGGCGGCCACTGTGTCCAATCTAGTCGCCGTAAAAGGCCTCCCTCGACGTCCTAGTATTCTTAAGACCCTACTCTTTCATGCCCTGTATCGGGAAGACGTTGACCACAACGATTTTGGCTTTGACCGCAACGATTTTCCGACCAAGTTGGTCAAAAAGTGGTCGAATCTCGGAAATTTGCTGATTTTGGGTGGCCATTGTGTCCAATCTAGTCGCCGTAAAAGGCCTTTCTCGACGTCCTAGTATTCTGAAGACCCTACTCTTTCATGCCCTGTATCTGGAAGGCTATTGACCGCAACTAGTTTGAGAGCTGTAGCCTCACAAAGTTGGTCATGAAGGGTAAAAACATAATGACGATCGGGGACCTTTTGCGGTCTTATCCGCTGGGGCCTTTTGGGGGCCAGTCCGAGCCTGATCCAGAGTCGCTAAACAGGACTCCGAACCGAGCTTGTGTGATGGTGCACCAATGGATTCCTCGTTCGGGTCACACGTTCGGTTCGATTCCCATTTCGCGACTCTGGAGTCCTAAACGCGTGTCGAAGTTTTGCCGCCTCCACCGGTCTTCTGGCCCACTGAGCGTCCTCGTCGTCCTCGCCTTGGTGACGTCACCGAGCCTACTTGTGCCGGCCCTTCGCCCAGCCGGCTGGCTGGCCGTGGCGACCCGTCCGTGCCCCCGCCCAGTGGCGTGCGCAGGGGGGGGGTCAGGGGGGTCATGACCCCCCCCTTTGGCCACTAGACAGCCGCCTGGAAGGTAGGCAAATTGCGTCACTTTCCCCCTGTAAGTAGGCAAAAAGCGTGGCCTGACCCCCCCCTTTCTAAATTTCTGCGCACGCCACTGCCCCCGCCCCACACCTCGCTGGTGCTTCGAAACTGGCGTGCTGGTCCAGGAGTCCAGGAACAAAGTTGGCGTCGGGTCGCACAGAGCAGCCATTTGGTCGCGGCGAAAGTCGGGCCAGCCCTCCTCCGGGATGGACTCGTCTCTGCCGGGGTTCTTGTCGCCCTGCCGGCCCTGCCCGCCCCGCCCCGCCCGGCCGGAGTCATCCCAGTCATTAGCAGTCCATTGTGCCCTGCAAAGTGCGAACCCCTGGCGCTGTGCTCGGCCTCGGCCGCCACGCCGCAGCGGCCAGCGGACTGAGTCCTTTTCGCCGCTCTGTCTCTCTCGCACTCATGGGGCGTCCCGCATCGGTGCTAGAGAGACAGAGCGACGACTCGGAATCAGTCTGCAGTCGCCGCCTGCCGCGGTTGTCCGATGCAGTTTCCTCGTCGGCCGGCCTCTGCGCTGCCGCGCCCGTCCCACGGCGTCGGGGTCACGCGGTGCACCCCGGACGTGTGGGGAGGGGGGGGGGAGGGCTGTCCGTTCTTATCTCGCCGGGCCGGCCCTTGCCCGCCCTTGCGCGAGTGCTGCTGCTCCGCTGCTTTCCCCCGGTGAAAATAAAAGGCCGTGGCGCTGGCGCGGCGTGGCGCGGCGTGGCGCGGCGTGCTAAAAGGGACAAAAACGGCCAAGTTTTATCTGGGCCATTCATTACGGCGGGCAAGCTCCACGATCCGCATCCGCGATCCGCAGGCGATTCGCGCCGCGATTGTAAATGCAGGCACGGCCGCCCAAGCGTGGCGGCTATCTCCGTTATCGCTGGCCGCGAATTTTCGAACGGGGAGGAGAGGGGGGGGGGCTGCCACCGGCAATCAAGTGGCGATGCATCCGTAGATGTGCTGGCCGCCGCCGGCAACCCCCCTGGCAACGGTAGGTAGGTGTGACCGCGTGGCCCCCTCCCCCTCCCCTCGCCGGCCTGCACTTGCGGTCGGAACGCCACACTAACGTTATCGATTACGCTTCATGCCGCAACGCGCGTCTCTGCAATGCCCTGCAATGCCCTGCAATGCCCATCTCCGCGCCGCCCCGCGCCGCCCCGCCCACGCCGCAGCCGTGAGGCCTCCCTCCCTGAAAGGTCACCGAGAGTCTGGGTCACGGACGGCACGGCGCGGGGTCGTCGGCAAGGTGCAAAGTTTGTCGCCGCCGGGCCTCTGCCTGGCCTTGGCCATCGCGTGGGCCAGCCGCTTGATGTAGCGAAGAGGGACGGCCGCGTCTCCCGAGCAAGATGCTGCACTGGTCCACTGCACTGCCCCTCGTCGTAGCTCAGTGGATAGCGATGCCGCGTGTGGGGTCGGTTTGCACGGGTTCGAGACTCAGTGGGGGGTCGCAGTTTCTGCTTGGCGGTGGCTCAGTGTTGGGACAGGCAGGCTCCACAACTGGTCCTCTAAAGTCCGTCTAAAGTCGTCTCTTTCCCGACCGCCACTGCGTTGGGACCGTCCGGCCCGACCGGCTACATTCTGGCGTGCGTCCCCCTTTTTCCTCTCTCCGTTGGGTTTTCTTTTTGTTTTTGTTTTTCTTTTTCCCTTGGTCGCGGACCCGTGCGTCTCCGAGTGTGTTGTTGTAAGGGCCGGGAGCGGCAGGGCCCCTTGCAGGGCCCCTTGTAGGGCCCGGGCGAGGCGCGGCAGGGCGCGACGGGGCGCAGTAGTTTGGCCAGGACGTGGCCGGGACAACTCGCAGCCAGGGGAAGTTCATGACTCCCATGCCCCCTCATAAAAACGGACCGGGGCGCGCGCGCCGCGCCAGTGACCCTCCCCCTCGCCCTCCGCCAGCTCGCAGAAAGGGGTAAATTGGTAATGGCTCCGTGAATCTTCCCTCCGCGACGACGGCGGACGACGGCGGCGAGAAGCGGCCCGCGGGTCGCGAGGCATAGCGCCGCGGAGGCTGCCTCCGAGGAATTTGTTGACCGGCAGTTGCAGAGTTCAAACACCGAGTGTTTGTTGGTTTTTGGCCCTCCGACGGTTCTCCTCGTCGTCAGAGGGCCGTTGGCGCGCTTTTGGCACCGTTCTCTCTCCTCCCCGCCCCGCCGTGCCCCGCCGTGCCCGGGGTCCCCGAAAAGGGTCCGGCCGGTTGCCGCCCCGCCGCCCTGGAACTGGGGCGCGGTGGGCGCGGCACGTGCATGGTCGATCCCGCTCTGTAGAGGGATTACTGGGATTACCGGATTACGGGGATCCGGTCCCTCCGCGTGATCCCTGCATAGCCGCCGGGACCATTTTGGCACTTTTTCTCCGGGATTTCTCCTTTTTTTGGGTCCATAAGCCGCGATGATGACTACTGGGGGGAGCAGCCTGCACCCTGTGGCCCGCGACCCGTCCTCGCGACCCGCCGTCCCCGCGACCCGCCGCCCCCGCGACCCGCCGCCCCCGCGACCCGCCGTCCCCGCGACCCGCCGTCCCCGCGACCCGCCGCCCCCGCGACCCGCCGTCCCCGCGACCCGCCGCCCCCGCGACCCGCCGCCCCCGCGACCCGCCGTCCCCGCGACCCGCCGTCCCCGCGACGCGACCCGCCGCCCCCGCGACCCGCCGCCCCCGCGACCCGCCGCCCCCGCGACGTGCAGCGTTGACGCGACCCTGCCTCCGCCCGCTGCCCTGGCCCCGCTAGCTCGGCTTGCTCTCGGCGCGCTCCCATTTTTCGAGAGCCGTGGTGCATTAAGTGGTGGACGAGGACGAGATAGTGATCTGCAAGTCATAACCCTCTGGGGCTGAAAGGCAGCAAGGTCGGGGGACGCTGGGGGCTGTCTCTTGGAGCATCGGGACGGCGGAGCCGAGCGGAGCGGGGCGAAGGGATACTGTGTCTCTCGTCTCTCTCGGCTCTCTGGCAAATCGAATGTCGGAGGAAAGACAATGCCAGAAAGTGGGACCCTCGCCGAGCCGTACACTGGTAAAATACGGCACTTCACCTTTGGGGGGAAGTTTGAGCCGGCGACAGCGAAACCACTCCGCCCGCTGAAGCGGTCAACCGGCTCCCTGTTAAAACTTGTCGTTGTTCCCGACGACATGGAGCTCGGTGACCTTCTCCCCGGTGATTCGCGTGTCTTCCTCTCCGCTCTCCGTCGCCGTGCCGGCGGCCCGCCAGCACGCGCGCGTCGCTTTTGCCGCTGTCTCTCTCGCACTCATGGGGCGTGCCGCACAGGAGCGAGAGAGGCGGAGCGACGAAAACGACTCTCGGAATCAGTCTGCTGGAGTGCCAGAGTGCCGGCACCGCCAGAGGGTTAGCGGTGCCCTAGCTCGCCGTGGCCGTTCGGAGTTCGGACAACACAGGGAAATACATGCCGCGGCTCCGCTCATTTACCTTTTGAATTTGTTATGGCTTCCCGCGTCCCGCGCGCTGCTGGCCCTGCCTGGCCCTGCCTGGCCCTGCCTGGCCCTGCCTGGCCCTGCCTGTGGCCCGCAGTCCGCCCGCCCTCCGCTGTTTGCCTGCCTGCAGGCTCCCTTCGAAGCGTCCGTGTTCGTCGCCCGCTCTGTCGCACTCACGGAGCTCGCAGAGGTGCGAGAGAGACGGAGCGACACTTCGGAATGGATCGGCTGCATGCAGTGCTGTGCCGGCCGGCCGCAGGACGTGCTCGGCGCACTAATGAAATGACAAGCGCCACGGCACCTGTCTCCCTCGCACCCCCGGGAACGCCCTGTGAGTGCGAGAGAGACGGAGCGAACAAGGCATGTTCGGCATGAGACTGCTGCTCGGCCGAGGGCGGGAAAATATTTTGGCTGCGGCACCGCCCCCCCCTCCTTTTTCCTCGCCGGCATGCGACCCTCGTCGTGCGTGGTTGCTTTCATGTGCCTGGGCAGGGCAGGGCAGGGCGTGCCGCCTGCACTAAAGGGAGCGGCAGGTCCCTTGTCTGTCAGCTGACATCCACGGTCGGGCGGCTCGGCGTCATGGCGGTGGCACGGGGAGGCCTGTGCGCACAGTGTGCGGCCCGTACGGCCTGCGCTCTCCTCTCGAGTGGGGGGCTTTCTTTGCCCCCCGTGTGCTCCATTCCGCGCTCCTCGCCGGCTCCGTGTGCCTTTTGAGGCGGCCGGGCCGGAAGGCGGCTCCTCCTCGCGCCAGGCCGACGGGGAGGGGAGGGGAGGGGAGGGGGTCGGCCGTGCTGCGGGCGCGGCGAGTGGAGAGGTGGCCGCTCGAAGCTCGAAGCACTAATTGAGTCAAGAATCCATTCCGCACCGGCGGCGCGATACGGCCGACGTGGCCGAGGCCGTGGCGGCGCCCAGTCTCGCTCCGTCCGCCCCGTCCGCCAACACGGCCGCGGCCGCCTTATCTTCGGCCGAGGTCGGCGTCGTCGAGGCCGTGGGGCTGGAGACGCTGGAGACGGCCCAGGGCCTGGAGGGCCTGGAGGGCCTGGAGCGAGGGCCTGCGCCTCGGTCCGGCCGCGCGTCGTGGTGGTGGGGGTACGGGGTACCGCCCGCGGCAGCCAGTCCGGCTCCACCAGTGCCCCCCGCTCTAAGTTGCAAATGAACCGCTTGCCCGCAGGACTCCGCAGGGCTCCGCGGGCGCGGGGCGGTCCGGTCCGGCAGGCCTTCTCTTGGTCAGAGCGTGGCAGCGTGGCCCCGGGGCGGGGGGTGGCGGGGGCCCTGCAGGGCAGTGCGGGCGAGGGGGGCTGCGGGGCGTCCTAAATCCGCCGCCTCCCCCCTCCACCCTGGGGGCCCGCCTGTATCGATCCTCTCCGGCCACCCTCCCCGTCGCCCCACGCCACCCTTGCCACCCTTGTCTCCCCCCGGCCGGGTCCGGGCAGAGCCGGGCTGCGCCGGGCCGAGGCCTGCGCCGGGCCCACATCTCCTGGCTGTGTACCTCACGCCATGCGCCTCGCTGCCGCTTGCTGCTGTGCGGCCACCCCGGTGGAGCCAGCGCGGTGGAGCCCTGTGGGGTGGCGCTGGAATGCGTGGCTGCCGTGGCTGCTGCCGCCGTTGGCCGCGTCCAGCACACTGCTCGGGCCGCTCCAGAGCGCTGTGATCAGCGATTCGGTATCCGGACAGTGGCTCGTCTCGTCGCTCTGCCACCACAGTGCGAGAGAGACACGGCATCGGCCCGCAGGCCCCGCCGGGCCCCGCTCTCCGTCCCTGAAGGCCATGCCCTAGGCCGGGCGCCGCAATGCAGCGCAGCGCGGCTCAGAGCGCAGAGCTCACAGCGCCGCGAAGCGCAATAAAGATTCCTGTCGGCGCGTCTTGCAGTGGCGCGGGGGCAAAGGACGCTCTGTCTCCCTCGCACTCGCGGAGCGTGCCGTCGTCGCAGGGGGTCGCAGAGAGACAGAGCGACGGCCGGACAGTCACACATTCGCCCTGATTGATTAGACGTCTGTCTCACTCCCTCCCACTCGGCGACTGGGTCGAGTAGGCCGACAACCCCGCGGCCCGGCACCGCCACTCCGCCACTGTCGCGGTGGGACGGGGCCGCGGACGCCGCGGACGGGGAGACGCGGTTTGGCGGCCTCTCCGCGTCGACCCGGCCGCGCGGCGCACAGTGTGCCGCACACCGACTTCGACCGGCAGCCGCTACGGCGCCGCCGCGTCTCGGCGAGGCAATCTAGTGCGTGTGGCAGGCCAGGCGGGCCAGGCAGGCCAGGCAGGCCGGAGTGTCGCAAGCGCGTCGTGAGCGCCGCTCCTCCCCTCTTGCTCTCCTTTTTTTCCGCTCTCCCTCTTTTTTTGGCCGGCTTTTAGCAGGACGACAGGCGCTCTCCTCCTCGCCGTCAACGACGCTCCGCGTCGTCGCGATCCCGGGGCTCCGTTTTATTGCAGTCGCCTTGCTTCGCCTCGCCTTGCTTCGCCTCGCCTTGCTTCGCCTCGCCTTGCTTCGCCTCGCCGGCGCGGCCCTTGTCCTGCGGGCCTGACTGCCTGGCTTCTCGCGTTACCAGAGTAAACAGAACTTGGCCGGGGCGGGGCGGAACGGAACGGAACGGGGTGCTTGTCCGTGTTTTGTGTGGCCCGGCCGGCGCACCAGGCCGTGTTTCGCTGTGTTACGCATTCGGACGTGCCCCCCCCTCCCCCCCCTCCGAGTATTGTCCCCGGGAGACGTGCTGCCCGCGGATGTTACGTGATCTGTCAAACGGCTGGACAGGTGTCTGCCGTGCCGACCGAGGAGGACGGGGCGAGACGGGGCGCGGCGAGGCGAGGCGAGGCGCCCTGCGAGAAAACTAATTCGATTTGAGTTGACCTGGAGCGGAGTGGAGCGGAGAGGCTCCCTGGCGCAGCGCCACACGCGCTGGCCCGGCCAGGCTGGCCTGCGCGGGACGGGGACCGGAATGGTTGCACAGTGGGCCGGAAGACCGGTGGAGGCGGCCAAAACACTAGACGCGTGCAGAGCCCCAGGGTCGCTTAACAGGACTGAATCGAACGTGTGACCCCACCAATGGATTCCTCGTTCGGAGAGCAATCCATTGGTGGGATCACACGTTCGATTTGAGCCTCTCTTAGCGACTCTGGAGCTCAAAACGCGTCTCGAATTTTTGCCGCCTCCACCGGCCTTCTGGCCCACTGTGGGTTGGGATGGGATCACCCGCCGGGTGGGAATGGAGCTCCTGCCCGTCCTGCCCTGCCAGCCACCCTGCCTGCCCGTCCTGACGTAGACGTGTCCGTCTATTATTCAGCCGCCCTTGACCCCTTCCTGCCCGTCCTGCAGACTGATTCCGCACAGCGTTCCTCGATCTGTCTCTCTCGCACTCCAACGGGACGCTCTGCTTGCCTACGAGTGCGAGAGAGACAGAGCGCACGCTTCGACGGCGGCGTCGAGACGACACGCGCACTCGGGACGGCAGACTGATTCCAAAGAGTCGCTCCGTGTCTCTCGCACCCAACGGGACAATCTAACCTGCGAGCGCGAGTGAGGTGGTGCGAGAGAGATAGGGGCACTGGAGGCGCACAGTGAGCCAGAAGACCGGTGGAGGTGGCCAACACGCGTTTTGAGCTCCAGAGTCGCTAAATGGGACTAGAACCGAACGCGTGACCCCGTCAATGAATTGCTCTCCGAACGAGAAATCCATTGGTGGGGTCACACGTTCGGTTCGAGTCCCATTTAGTGACTCTGCAGTTCAAAACGCCTCTAGAATTTTGGCCGCCTGCGCCGGCCGGTCTTCTGGCCCACTGTGCGGCGGGCTGCTGGCGAGCACCGCGGTGGACTTGGTGAGGTGGAGGAACTCGCCCCGCCTCGCCCCGCCTCGCCGCGTAATACGCCGCGCTCGTTTTCTCCCGTCGCCACTCTCCGTCGATATATCGACTCGCGAGTCGATTGTTCTCCGCCACCGCTCTGGTCGCGCGGGTCACCATTGTGTCCATGATAACTGTGGCGCTCGGAAGAGGAAAGGGGGGGGGGGGCAGGAAGCGAAGCGAGGGTGTAGGGGCGAGGGGGATGAGGACGCGTGGGGGCAGGAAGCTAAGCGAGGGTGTAGGGGCGAGGGGGATGAGGACGCGTGGGGGCAGGAAGCGAAGCGAGGGTGTAGGGGCGAGGGGGATGAGGACGCGTGGGGGCAGGGAGCGAAGCGAGGGTGTAGGGGCGAGGGGGATGAGGACGCGTGGGGGCAGGAAGCGAAGCGAGGGTGTAGGGGCGAGGGGGATGAGGACGCGTGGGGGCAGGAAGCGAAGCGAGGGTGTAGGGGCGAGGGGGACGAGGACGCGTGGGGGCAGGAAGCGAAGCGAGGGTGTAGGGGCGAGGGGGATGAGGACGCGTGGGGGCAGGAAGCGAAGCGAGGGTGTAGGGGCGAGGGGGATGAGGACGCGTGGGGGCAGGAAGCGAAGCGAGGGTGTAGGGGCGAGGGGGATGAGGACGCGTGGGGGCAGGAAGCGAAGCGAGGGTGTAGGGGCGAGGGGGATGAGGACGCGTGGGGGCAGGAAGCGAAGCGAGGGTGTAGGGGCGAGGGGGATGAGGACGCGTGGGGGCAGGAAGCGAAGCGAGGGTGTAGGGGCGAGGGGGACGAGGACGCGTGGGGGCAGGAAGCGAAGCGAGGGTGTAGGGGCGAGGGGGATGAGGACGCGTGGGGGCAGGAAGCGAAGCGAGGGTGTAGGGGCGAGGGAGACGAGGACGCGTGGGGGCAGGAAGCGAAGCGAGGGTGTAGGGGCGAGGGGGATGAGGACGCGTGGGGTCCGTGGAGTCCGCCTCCACCGGTCTTCTGGCCCACTGTGCGCCTTCGTCCTGGAAGCCCGGAGGAGCGGCTACTCGAGCGAACAAAGGACGGGCCGGAGCGTCTCCGGGACTCCAGGAGCACTCTGGCTGTCTCGACGTGGACTGGAGTTCCAGGCTATCGGGAGCACACTTTTTGAATTATTGGGTATACACTGCACTTGTGTGTCACGGAGTCACGGCGGAAGACGAGCCAGAAGCCCCGAGCGCTGTCTCTCTCGCTCTCGCGGGGCGTGCCGGCGTGCCGGAGGGGTGCGAGGGAGAGAGCGCGTGTGCGAGGAAGCACTGCACTATTAGCCGGGCGTTGAGTCCTTGCCGTCGTCCCGTTGGGGCCGGGCCGTGCGGGGCCGTCCGGGGCCGCCGTACCGCCCCTAATTCGCGTTTCAAATGGAGCTCCTAGCGCTCGAGCGGCCGTTTCGGGAACTACGCGTGTGGGGGCGATGACAGCTCGCAGACGGGCTCGCGTGGTGTTGACAGTTACGGGACGCGCTGTTGTTTCCCTTTTTCTGCCCGAAATTTGCCAGTACAGCAATGGATCATACTTGCTATGTGCGGCAGAAGCCTAAAAGGAAACACGAGAAACACAATTGTTGCGTTCCACAGTGCTCGGTGTATAAAAATCCGTCGATTCACATGCATAGAGTGCCGTCAGACCCAGTGCGTAAGAAGAAATGGGCAGTGGCCATACGAACGGGAAAAGAACTGACCCAATACATGCTAGTTTGCGGTAAACACTTCCGCAAAGATGATTACCTTCCTACAGGTAGGTTATTATGAGCGAGAATGACTAACTGTCGTCGTATGTGGTGTGACAAGAGCAGGTTATGTTCCCCTTGGTGTCCACTAATATCGGTTTGATCAACAGGGAGTAAGAAGCCTTCGCTGAAGAAGACAGCTGTACCCTCTCAGAATCTACCTATTCGAAGTCACGAGAGAGTGGAGACATCCCCTGTTAAAAGGAAGAAATCTGCTAGAGCAGACAGGGCAAAGAAAAGAACCATGTGGGTGTGTGAAGAGGAGAACGAGCTTGAAACAAGGGCAGAATCTTTTGATTCTACAGGTACTGCAACTAGTTGTAAGTCGTCGGACTGTGATAGATAGCTGTGATAATCTAGAACTTTTTCTATTCTCCCCATATTGAGCCAGATCTAATTAGCGGCCCCAATATTTTTCTAAGTCTTTTTATTAAGATAATACATTTCTTTTTCCTCTCAAATGTAATCTGTGTGATATTTTTTATGATTGTTCTTTTATTGTTGTGCAATATCTTATTAACTCCGTACTATTGTTCATATTAGATCCAAGCAACGGCTCAAATCTTTTTTACAAAGTGCTTTTTTATTAAGATAATTTTTTACTTATTCCTTAATTGTAATCAGTGTGATGTACTTTTGTATTTGTCTATTAATTGGTGTGCAATTTCTCATTTCTGTGCATAAAATGCAAGTAAACTCCGTACTATTGTGTATATTGTAGATGGCCAAACAAGTGACGAGGAAGGTGAAGCCAACGATGGGTGGTTGGATGTTCCTGACATGGAAGAAGAAGATATAGAAAAGTTTAAGACTGTCGGTGTGCAAGTTGGTACGTATGTGCAAAATGAAGCATTTGTTAGTAGCCTTATGAGCAGTGACAGTAAATTGTTTTCTACAACGGGTCTGTACTCAGTGGAGTATCTGAATGATTTAACTTCTTTTTTTAATGAAGTTGCTCCAGAAAATCCAAAGAAGAAATTTCTGTTGCCAACTAGAGACCGCATATTATTGACAATGATGAAAATTAAGTTGGCTTTATCTTTCTCTACTTTAGCTGTATTTTTTGACATAAGTGTTCAAAATGCTTGCAATTATTTTTATGACTCTGTAAGAGTGTTAGCAAGTCTGTTGACTTGTTTGGTTGAGTGGCCGCCTAAGGAGAATATATTGAAAAACATGCCTAAATGTTTTGCTACGTTCAAGAACACAAGGATTGTGCTTGATTGTTTTGAGCTGTTTGTTGAGAAGCCCAAGTGTGTGAGATGCAGAACTCGCCTGTATTCTCAATATAAGAAAGGATACACACTTAAAGTGTTATTAGGCTGTGCCCCCTCAGGTCTAATAAGCTTTGTCAGCAGAAACTATGGTGGAAGAGCATCAGATAAATTCATTACATCACATTCCAAACTGTATGATAAATGTGAATACAGTGATGGTGTAATGGTTGATAAAGGTTTTGCCATCGAAGATGAATGTCTTCAACATTGCCTTGTTATGATTCGCCCTCCATTTTTAAGGCGAAAGATCTGTTTTCCTAGGCCAGAATCATTCCAGTGTTCTAATATTGCTAGGGCAAGGGTTCACGTGGAAAGAAGTATTCAAAGAATTAGAGAGTATCACCTTCTCAGAAACAAGTTGCCATGGAGACTTGTACCATACTTTGATGATGTGGTGTTGATTGTGTGTGCTTTAGTGAATCTTGGTGCCCCAATACTAGCTGATGGCAAATTTCCTCAGTGATTGTTTGTAGCAGAAAAGGTGAAAAATAAACAGGAAATTATGATGAGCAATCTTATTTAATGATCACCTTCTTCAGATATTTCTGTAAGCCATGGCAGGATTTTTTCAAAATACACATGACAAAGCCTTTTTAAATATTTGTCACAAAATGTATGATTTATTACTACAGTCTCTACATGAACAGATTCAATTAGAGGATTAGGCTTAGGCTTTAGTGGTAAAACTGGACCAGTACAATAAACAGTAAAATCACATACTTGCAGATTCAACAAAACCATACCTAGTTGAACTTGCCCATAATGTGGACATTTATGCTTCAACTTCCCTTCCTTGTTCATGTAAGCCAAATGTTTACAGATACCTGATGCATTTACTCGCCTTCCTGCTACAGGTGTCTTATTTTCCCACAGTTTACTGACAACATTATTTATACATATCACAGCATCAGCACTGAAACCCAGCCAAGGAAGTAATGGATTGATTAGAATACCTACTTTAACTGACTCCAACCCTGCCTGCTTTTTACTTTCCTCTAGAACATACTTTTTCAAAGCATATGATTCATACAAATTACCTGCAGCCATGGCATCATTCTTGTACCTATTTTCAAAAACCCCAGTTAATTTATTTTCCCAATCAGGTGTCTTATTAAGATAATATGTAAATAATTCATACGAAATACTACCGGTTATCCTTCCAAATCTAGCCCCATCCCAAGTACTGTTATCCTGCTCTGTGGTGCCCAAGAATATTTGCAGGGCCTCATCCGTAGACAGCACAATATTTTGAGCATAATACTCTCTCTCAGCAGGGCTGCACTTAGCCAGAAGCTCCTGGCTAAGCTGATGAGCCTTGTTGACTAAGTAGTAGGGCTCACTAACAGCATCTTGAAAAAATGTAGTAAGTCTTGGACTGGGGCAAGCCATCACCTGTGGTTCAACAGCCTTGGGTTCTCTCACTCCAATCCAAAATATTGCTGCCTCTGACTGAGGGTGAGCCTTAAGAGACACTTCCTTCACTCTTGCCAATAAATCCGGGGTGACCTTATTGACACGCCGCCGGTACACAGGTGTGGTTTTGGGGAAGCAACAAAATTCCGAGACAGGGACTGGGTCGAATTTGCTCATAGTGGACTCCTTCAGTTTGTCCCAAACTTGTTTTGTGTCTGTGCACGTGAGGACCTCTATCTCCGACTCATCCTTCCTAAAA